>NW_019942771.1:2582-16338 GCF_002910315.2 Salvelinus sp. IW2-2015 | reverse complement strand
GAGGAGAGAGGGCCAGTATTTGATTCTAAGGGAGGTCGGTCTTATGATAATAGTAATACCATCTCGATGTTCCCTTAGCTTTAATCCACGCAATGACTCCTCTCTCCGTCTGACCTATATACAAGTCCAAACAAACAATCCTCTCTCATCTTATCCCCACTCTGATACACTGCTTTCTCTAAGATATGCTTTCCCTCTCTCCTGTCCCCTTGCTCTGCTCGCTGTCATGCTTTCCTCTTCTTGATCACCTGCACTTCGTCTCGTCTCTTCTCTCTCTGTGTCCCTCTGACTACCTGCTTCCTCATAGATCATGACTATTCTCTCATGTGTCCCCCTCTGACCTGTGTCTCTTAGATCATGCTTTCCCTCTCTGGCCCCCTCCTTGAACTACCTTGAGCTTCCTCTAGATTAATCGCTTTCCCCTCTCTGTCCCCCTCTGAAACACTGTTCCTCTAGATCGATGTTCCCTCTCTCTTCTGATGTCCCCTCTGCTACCTGCTTTCCTCTAGATCATGCTCGCTTCCTTCTCTGTCCCCTCTGAGCTTACCTGCTTCCTCTAGATATGCTTTCCTCTCTTGTGTCCGCCTCTGTACTTCCTAATAGGTCGCCTTGCTTGCTACTCTTGCTAGATCATACTTTCCTCTCTGTCCTCCGCTCTGCGTACCTTGCTTCCTCTTAGATTCATGCTTTTCCCTTCTGTCTTTGTTTCCCCTCTGACTTACCTGCTTCCTCTAAAGATAGCTTCTCTCTCTCTCGTGTCCCCTCTGTCACCTGCTTCCTCTAGAGATCGATCGGCTTTCCTCTTTCTGTGTCCCCTCTGACGTACTGCTCCTCTAGTATGCTTAGTGTCTCCCTCTTGTGGTCCCCTCTGACTACCTAGCTTCCTCTAGTCATTGCTTTCCTTTCTCTCTGTGCGCTCCACGCTCTGTGCCTCTTACCTGCTTGTCCTCTAGACATCTTGCTCCCTCTGTCCCTTGTACCGCCCTCTGATGCTTTACTCTTCTGTCCTCTGATACTAGTGCTTTCTCTGTATGCTATTCCTCTGCTCCCTGCCTCTGCTACCTGTTCCTCTAGATATGCTTTCCCGCTCTCTGTCCCCTTCTGACTTACCTGCTCCTCTAGATTCATTGCTTTCCCTGCGTCTCTTCCCTGCCCCCTCTGCTACCTGTTCCTCTAATCATGCTTGCTTCCTCCTCGTTCTCGTCCCTCGGCTACCGGCTTCTCTCTAGATATGCTTTCCTCTCTCCTCTGTCCCCCCTCTGACTAACTGCTTCCTCTAGTTTTCTGGACTGCCTTTCCCTCTCTCTCCCTGTGGCCCGACTACTGGCTTAATCTCTAGGATTGCCCTTTCCCTCTCTCCTTGTGTCCCCCCTCTGGACTACTCTTCCTTCTAGTATCATGCTTTTCCCTCTCTCTCTGTGTCCCCCGTCTGGACTACCTCTTCCTCGTAGATCATGCGCCCTCTCTCTTCCCGCCTCTGACTACCTGGCCTTCCTCATAGATCTATGCTTTCCCTCATCTCTCTGGTTGTCGTCCCTCTGAACTACCTTGCTTTCCTTAGATCATGCTTTTCCCTCTCTCTCTGTGTCCCCCCTCTGGCTACCTGCTTCCTTCTAGTTCATTGCTTTCCCTCTCTTCTTTATCCCCCTCTGAACTACTCTTCTTCTAGATCATGCTTTCCCTCTCTATCTGGGGTTCTCTCTCCCCATCTCCTTCACATTGGTCACCCCTTTACCTATGTAAAAAAGACCATCCTCATCTTTCTGTCCCTCTAAAACCAGTCTCAGCACTCCTCTCTTCCTAAAAGGGAGGGCGTGGCAGGCTGGCCCATTCCATCTTAGTTGGTGGCTACTGTCCAGTAGTTGTAATGCTCTTCCTGAAACCATCGCCAGTGTGCCGGTGTACTTCTGAAAATAAATGGCATCAGTCTGCAGTGGAAGCCTAAAGAAGTTAGAGCGAGAGAGAGGAGGTAAGGAGAATGAGAGAGAGAGAGTCAGAGGGCCGAGGAAGGAAATATAAAGAGGAAAAGGAGAGGAGTCCAAGGCCGAGAGAGTGGAGGAGAAAGAGAAGAAAAGAGAGAAAGAAAGAGGAGAAGGAGGGAGAAGGACGGCAGGGATGTTGAGAGAGATATTACGAAGGGAGAGAAGACGAGAAGGAGAGAGGCGAGGGAGGGAGAGAGAAGAGAGAGGCGAGAAGAGAGAGAGAGGAGAGAGACGGAGGGGAGGAAGGAGAGAAGAGAGAGAGGGGAGGAAGGAGAAGAACTGAGGAGAGACGGGATAGGGAGGAATGGAGCGAGATATGATATGATAGAGGAGAGGGGAGGAAAAGCGAGAGAAGAGACTGAGATGAGGGAGGACAGGAGAGAAGAAGAGGAGAGAGAGAGATGTGGAGGGGGTTCGATGGAAGGAGATGTGGAGAGAGATGAGGGGAGGAAGGACGAGGAAATGAGAGACGAGAGGGGAGGAAGGAGATGAGGCAGAAGAGAGAGACGGAGGGGAGGAAGGAGAGATGCAAGCAGACTACGAGAGTGGAGAGAAAAGAAGGGAAGAGAGAGAGCAGCGTGAAGCCAGAGAGACGAGGGTGAGCGTAGAGAAGGAGATGAGGAAAGATCGTACGAATAGGAGAGGGAGGGAAGAGAGAGAGAGAGAGAGAGAGAGAGGGAGGAGGAGAGAGAGAGAGAGAGAGAGGGAGGAAGGACAGAGGAGAGAGAGAGATGAGGAGCGATCGAAGAGCATTGCGATTGGAGAGAGTGTACTCATATTTGTCTTTTTGAGAGGGGTAGGAAGGAGGATGATTGAGAGAGGGGTGAGGAAGGAGGTCAGTGAGAGAAGAGGAAGAGAGAGAAGGAAGTGTAGTTTCGATGAGATAGATGTAGTACGAATAGGAGTGGTGGTGGATAGGAATGATGATTTGATATTTGACCCAGAGATCGATATCCCATCTATTGTAATTATATTGTCTGTTGTGTAGTAACATGTTCTTTCTGACAAAGAACCTATACTAAAGTGCCACTTGACTCCAGACTAGAAGGGAAGAGGATTACACTCCCACGCCCTCGCCTGTGTAAAGTATGAACCCTCGTCTTCAAAAGTTACGACTACAAGAGGAAGTCACACACATAGCTGCCCCTGAACATTTGACTTACACCTGAATTTACTGTCCTGGAGGACTCAGGGCGAGCTAGAGAGAACAGAAGATGCCAAATATGCTTTCAGCCTGTACCTTAACTCAGATTTTTGTTATTTTTATATATATCTTCCTAAACTGATAGACGACTCGTGGCGTGCTGTGGAGTTTGTGACGAGTATACGAATTACCAGTCAAAAGTGGTGTCGGGCACGGCCTATTAATCAAGGGGTTGTTTCTTGTATTTTTTTAGCGTCTCTCATTTTTTCGTATCATCTATCATTGTATTTGTGGGATGGGAACATTGTTTACATTTTGCCAAAGCAAGTTGGAAAAAGAAATTAAAACAAACTGTTTTGTAAAAAACAAGAAACATTCAAAATCTCGAAACGCTGAGTAAAATCAAGCTCACCCTCACACAATAAAGTTCCATTAAAATGTGGAATCATGATAAAGGATCATTTTTTGATTTGTGTAATATTATGTCTATCAATACCAGTTGTTAGAATAAAAAAAAAAAATATATGTGCAGAAAATAAAGTTTAAAGAAAACAGATAAAATAAAAACATAGAGTTGTATTAATACAAATGAGTAGAATGAGATTCATTCAGCTGGTTGGCCCCATTTTCTTGTCGGCCAACTCCAGTCACCAAATTTGCGGCTGCGTGTGGATGCACACGTGGGCTATGTTACCAATTAAGTATATTTATAAGAGTTATTTTGTGAGCAAAATATTTTGGGTCTAATATTCTTTGTTTATATTTTACTCAATTTCGTCTTGGTTTGAAGACAAATCGGTCTGATTGTATAGTCGGGATGGATAGTATACGTGGGTTTGTGACAATTGGTAGAGGTTGGTGCTCTTAATTAATTGGTCATACTACCAGAAGTTTGGCTCTAGGCCCAGCTAGATTCTTCATGTGTGCCATACACATAGAAACCTTTATGTAGCAGTGGTGCTCCAAAACACTGTCTTATCGCTCGAGAGCCGAGGGTCTTTTATCGGGCCAAGAACACTTATCTCAATTAGCAGGCTATGAACTTCACTGGTACCTGTACATGGCAAAGACTTCCTTATTTTGGGTCAGTCTCTGTTTTAGGGCCAAATGAGCATTCTCGTTTGATCTCTCTGTTTTTGGTTAAATCTACTTTCCCAAAAACTTGTCAAATGAAGATTATCTTGTTTGGATATTAGTGAGAACGGACAGCCAAAAAATCACTCTCTTTAGACAATGTTTAAGGGTCTTTGGCGTCTAATTGTGTGCTGGTTATGCCTGGGGTCTTCTGTGGGGGTTTAGTGTTGGTTGGTGAACAAGAAAGCCTCCCGAGACCGTTGAACCATTTTTCAAGAAGCTTTGAAAGTTTCTTTTCAGAGCCATGCTGCTGTTAGGTCGCGCAACTCTAAATATACCACTTCACAGCGGGCTTATCAGATTTCGGTCGGAGTATAACTTTGGTCGCTTTGTTATTGGTGTAATTGGAATACAATGGGTCTCTCGGATGAGGAGCCGCGACAAGCGAAAGCTCTCCAACTTCCTTTTAGACGACCAAGATCAGGAGTTTGTAGGATTTTAACGTCTATTTTCTGGTTCTTTTGTATATAATTTGCATGTAAACCTATGCTGCAGAGGATAGAGGTATCTTTATTTAGAGGTTACCCAGCCCTCTCAGATAATCTTGCAGTGTCCCATTTTTATAATGATGGCTTCTATAATCGTCTCCCCATGAAAAGTTCTGACATAGTGGTAAACAAGAAATCAATGTGTCAACAATCAAAACTGTTCAGAAGGAAACTGCGTTTGAACAAAAGGACCTTTACACAATATTATGGTCCTATTGGCAATAAACTGGCCTATCGGTGCCGCGCGAGAAAGAACAGTACCGGACTGAACTAAAGGACACCAATAAGTGGGTAAACTGCCTTGTTCAGGGACAGAAAAACGAAAAGAATGTGTAAACTTGTCAGCGTCAGGAGAGAAGATATTGAAATGTATACTAGTAGATGTGTGCTTCAGGGCCAAAGAAACACGGCGGCACTTTTCGGACAATTGTAGTAGACTTGGTGGGAAACAATGAAGAATCCTATGGCGCTCTTCAACCTTGCCTGTTTAGGTACATTACCTAGTGCTTCCACATCCAAACTTCCTCTCTCTGCAGCATAATTTGGGTGAGGTATTTTTATGTTGTTAGCGTACGGTGAGGAGTTTTATGTCAGAATTTCTGCTTCCAACGATCTCTCTCTCTGTGCCGTGTCTCTTGTCTTGTTGACGACGCCAAAGTAGCTCCCCCGGTTGTTGTTGATGAACCGGATGTGATTTAGACGGCGAGATCGTCCATGTGGCAGAATTCTGGCATAAACATCCTGTTCCCGTGTACAACACTAACAACTACCAAATACATGCATGCAGATAGCGGTCCATATGACTTGTGTGGCAGGTATTATGAAGCCATTAGGTGGGTTTGAGGAGCGTTGGGGCCAGTAACAGCGAAAGGTTGCTAATCAAAGATCCCCGAAGCTGACGAGAAGGTAAAAATTTCTTTCGGTCCTAGCCCACTGAACAGAGAGCATATTACCCACGGTGTGCCCCGAGGTATAGGCTGTCGGTCATTGGGGTTAAATTAAGGGAATATTTTGTTTACTTCACTTGGATATTGTCCTAGGTTTGTTAGGGGGAGGCTTTAGATTGACTGCGATGAGACACTATAGAACACAGGATCATTTTGAAGGCCTTATTATAACCTTTCTAAAGGTTATTCAAAACAGAAAATAGACGTGAGATTATCCTAAGCAACATCTAAAAAGGGAAGGGATTTCTTCCTCCAAACACCTTCCATAACAAGAGCCCATTAATCTCACTCCGATAAAACGCCAGAGACTTGACAAACTGGGAGACAGGACGCCCCAAGCAAGCTGGTCGAGGGCTCACCACAAGCAGTCTGCAGCCTGGATCATACACCCAAATCCACCAATCTGGTTAACACCACCCCACAGAAACCCCAGACACAAACATTAAACCACAACCAAACCATTCTTGGAAAACAAAAGCATTTAACTTACTTGATAGCCACGCCGATTGGAAAGCTATTAATTGTGGATCATACATCAATTCCGTTTTATTATCTAACAAAGGGAGAGGGCAAACGTCAGAGAATTGCTATTTTGGCCCATAGAACAGAGACTGACCAAAATAAGGAAGTTCTTTGCCTACTGTACAGACTCAGTGAAGCAGCCTTGCTTATTGAGGTACAAGGCTATGCCAAAAGGCAGACCTGGCTCTCAAGAGAAGACAAGGTTTTGTGACACCTGCACATAAAATTGGTGAAAACTGAGCTGCTGCCAAATGTATGACCATATAGACACACGCACTATTTCCCTCCGATTACACAGACCCACAATGAGATTTTTAATAGAAACATTCCAATATTGCTAAACTACTCTATATATGCTAAGTGGTTGAAATACCACAGTGGTGCCATCACAGCAGCACAATTTGTACCTGGTTTGTTTGCTCAAGGAAAGAGGGCATACCAGTGAAGACATTCACCATATTGTAAATACAACCTAGTTTTATTTAATGTACTTTAACTATTTGCATGATAATTTCAACACTGTATATAGACATTAATATGACATTTCAAATGTCTTTATTCTTTGGAACTTTGTGGAGTGACGTTTACGGTTCATTTTTGTTTATTCACATTTGGTTTATCTTTTTCCACTTGCTTTGCAATGTAAACATGTTTCCCATGCCAATACATGCGAAAGAGACCCCCCCCCCAAGACCCACAGTCTGAGGTGGTTTTTCACTTAGGCAGCAGGAATGTGCTCTGTCTCTCCTATCTGCCCTGAGTCCTCCAGGAGTAAATGCAGGTGTAAGTCAATGTCAGGGCAGTATGTGTGTGACTTCTCTTGTTAGTGTACTTTAGACGAGGGTCATATTTAACACGCGGGCGGTAGGATGATCACTAAGTGTTCTATTTTCAGAAGACAGATGTTACTAACAAAAGATGGGAGAGGTCTTCTGGTCAATTATCAAACTTCTTCTCCTCCTCCCCTCTCTCTCTCCTCTCTCTCCTTCTCCCTCTCTTCTCTCTCTCTCTTCTTCCTCCCTCCCTCTCTCTCTTCCCTCCCTCTTCTTTCTTCTGCCTTCTCCCCTCTCTCTTCTCTTCTCTCCTTCCTGCCCTTCTCTCTCTCTCTCTCTCTCTCCTTCCTCTCCTCTCTCTCTCCTCTCTCTCCTCCTTCCTCCCCTCTCTCTCTCTCTCTCTCTCTTCCTCCCTCTTCTCTCTCTCTCTCTCCCTTCTCTCCCCTCTCTCTCTCTCTCTTCCTTCCTCCCTCTCTCTCTCTCTCTCTCTCCTTCTCTCTCTCCTCTTCCTCCCTCCTCTCCTTCCTCCCTCTCTCTTCTCTCTCTCCTCTCTCCCCTCTCTCTCTCTCTCTCTCTCCTCTCTCTCTCCTCCCCTCCTCTCTCTCTTCTCCCCTTCCTCCCCTCTCTACTCTCTCTCCTATCCCCCCTCTCTCTCTCTAGTACTTGTCCTCTGGCCCTCCTCTCTCTCTCTCTCCCTGCGCCGCACTTCGGGGAAAAAAAAAAAAGCAGCCAACACAGCGACCGGCGTTACGAGCCTTTTCGACACAGTACACACCTTATGCTCGCTGCAAAAGAGGAAACAAAGAAGGAGATTCTAAGAATAAACAAAAAATAAATAAAGATTTGTGAGAGCCGATATGTTGAACTCCTCAAGAGATGGTTGGGAAAAAAAAAAGCTCAGTTCCCTATATGAAAGCTTGGTTGAGAGAATGCAAGAGTGTGCCCAAGCTGTTCCATATGAAGAGGGCTCCTATAATGCGTAAGAGGTTTCTTACTTTTGAAGAATCCTCAAATATATATTTTATTTGTTTGAACACTTTTTTTTGGTTAAGAGGACACTACATGATCCATAGTATGTGTGTGTATTCATGTGTTTGATGATTCACTATATATTTCTACAATTGCTAGTAGTAGATTAGAACTAGGTTATTAAAAAAACACAAAAAAAAAAAATAAAGAAAAAAACCTTTAATGAAGCAGCTGTGCTTCCAAAACTATTGACTGGTATGTGTATCTAGATACGTTAAAAAATAATGTTGTCTCTATTATTAAAAAAAGGATTGGTTTGGGACAATGGGATAAAGGTCAAAATACACTGCATTTCAAACAGTCAGCAATAATCTAATGAATTCAGGGGCTTGTTGAAGATTACCTAGTTAAATATAAAGCCTTCCACACACAACCAGAAAAGGACCCACTGCAATCATTTTTTTATTATTTTATCAAAATAGTTTTAACCTGCTTTTTTTCTTGTTGCAATAAATCACTGATCTGGCTTTCAAGTCTGTCTATGAAAATTTGTTACAAATTGTTAACGTTTTGAAACCATGCATAATGCACATTCACTAATAATGACTTAATTCTTGTTAGCAGGCAATTAGCTATTAGAAAATTAAACACCAGCGTTCTTCATCAACAAAATCTCTTAAAACCGCCACTCACCGTGCTAGTGGTTTAGCCAGCTTACTCTATTATATTTCACCTTTAGCCTACTTGGATCGATACTTAGAACAAATTAAAATTAAACCGGCAACATGCAAATTTAATTGAAAGATTACTGAGTTACAGTTCATATAGACATCAGTTCAATTGAAATAAATAAAATTAGGCCCTAATCTATTGAGACATTCACATGACTGGCCAAGGGGCGCAGCATTAGTGTTCGATCCCACCCACGGAGAGTCAGGTGGGGGGGCCCATCATCAGAAGACATGATGGTTTTTCGCCCACCCAAAAAAAAAAAAAAGAGCTTAACTATAAACAGACAGAAAAAACTCCTTTCATTACTCCCCCACCCCCTTTTATTTGTCCAGCATTTAAAGAGCAATCGTAACTTTAACAAAAACGTCCCGCACCATCTGTATTGGTTTTTTTTTAATATGAAGCGATGCCTGTTTAAATCAGCTTCTTGTATTTGCACCAACCTGTCAGGGTGGATGGATATGAGATATTTCTTGGGACCAAAGGATAAATGCTCACTAAACAGGAAGCTAAACAAATAATAAAAAAAAACAATACCCGCTTTTGTGCGTATGGTTGTTTATTTTAGCTTCTGTGCCTTCTTTTCTTGGAATGTTATTTTTCTATCATTATTTCGAGCACATTTTGTCCTTTTTAATGGGGGCTACCATTTAATACTTTATACTTTTATTGTTGCTGTTCCCGTATTATAAGTCTTATTTTTTATATCCTGTTTCATTACCGTTGATATCTAGCTTACAAGGGTTTGCATTATTTCACTCACCTTTTTGAACAGTTCTGATATTGGTTATTTGAACACACCCTTCTTCTTCTCATTTCTCCAAACTGTTTGAACAGCAGCTTAGTCTGTTCCACTTTTGTTTTTCCAGGCATGTTGAGAATTTCAAGTGGCCTTAACCTTACTTCTCAGAAATGGAACGAAAGTTTGCCATTTCCTATATAAATTGTGTTGTTTATGCTTATTTGCCACATTTATAAAACACAGACTAGACAATCTAGTATAACAGTCTTTAGGCCCCCAAAAAAATCTCTGTTTAGCGGTACGTGGTAACCACATTATGCTTCCGGTCGTTGACAAACTGAGCATAATTTCCTATAATCAATCTGTTCGTTTGACACATCTTTTTATAATGTCTATGCAAGCGTCTTGCAATGGGAGTAGTTGAAGGACATTAAAAAGGGTATCGTTAGAAAAGAACATCTCCTCCTATCTACAGTTAAACAATGTCTCATAGGTGTCTGTGTGTTCTTTCATGATGACCATTCTGTCGGTCACCAAACATCCCTCAAATATAAATATTTGGATAGCGATTGTTTTGAAACCGCTGTCCAGAGAGGAAGATGTCTTTGAATCTCATCCATCGGACTGTGTGACTGGCGTATGAGACTGCAGAGAGCTGGCATTGTGTGTATAGACCATTAGAGAAAGAGGTGAAGCCGGCAGAGCATTCAAATCCTTCCTATTGCGCTATAATCCTGTTCCCAAAAATAAGGCCATGGCCTGGCTCATTTATCAATTGGTTTATTTTTGAACCCTAAGCTAATAAAGATCCTCCGCCTTTCCCCTTGGCGTTACTCTCTCTCTCTCTCAATCCTTCCTCCCCTCTCCTCGCTGCCTAACTTCTTTAGCTCCACTGCACTGATGCTTATTTCAGAAGGTACACCGTGCACACTGGCGGGTTTTCAGGAAGAGCATGTACTACTAGCAGTAGCAACCACACTAGATGGATGGGCCAGCCTTGCCAGCCCCTCCTTTAGAGGAGAGGAGTGCATGGAGAACTGTTAAGAGCGGGACCAGAAAGATGAGGATTGGGCCCTTCTTTACATAGGTAAACGGCGAGTGGACATGTGAAGGAGATGGAGAGAGATAACCCCAAGATAGATGAGGGAAAGTCTATGATCTAGAAGAAGCAGCGTAGCTCAGAGGGGCGGAACAGAGAGGACGACGCGGGAAAGCCATGATCTAGAGGAAGCATGGGTAGTCAGAGAGGGGACAGCAGACGACGACATGAGGCGAAAGCATTGATCTAGAGGAAAGCAGGATAGTCAGAGGTGGAGACAGCAGAGAGCAGAGGGGAAAGCATTGATTCTAGAAGGCGAAAGACAGAGGGGTAGTCAGGAAGGGGGACAGAGAGACGGGAAAGCCAATGATCTAGAGGAAGCATGGTAGTTCAGAGGCGGACACAGAGCAGAGGGAAAGCCATGATCTAGAGGATAGCAGTGCTAGTCAGAGGGGGACAAAAGAGAGGGAAAGCATGATCCTAGAGGTACAGCAGCGTAGCAGAGGGGGACATAGAGAGGGAAGATAGCATGATCTAGAGGAAGCAGGTAGTCATGACGCGGGTGACACAAGAGACGAGGGAAAGGCATATCATAGAGGAAGCAGGTATAGTCAAGGAGTGGGCGGACAGAGAGAGAGGACGAAGCGCATGATCTAGAGGAAGCAGGTACGCAGAGGGGGACAGGAGAGAGGGGGAAAGCCCATGATCTAGAGTGTAGAGCAGGTAGGCACGAGGGCCGAGAGGACCAGACGAGGGAAAGCATGATCGAGCAGGTAAGCAGGGTTAGCGCAGAGGGGACATAGAGAGTGAGACGAGGGATAAGCATGATCTAGAGCGAAGCCAGCGGTAGTTCACCGAGGGGACAGAGAGAGGGAAAAGCATGATCTAGCAGGAAGCACGCGTAGGTCAGGACGGGGACAGAGACGAGGGAAAGCATTCGATCTTTAGAGGAAGGCAGGTAGTCAGAGAGGGAAACACATAGAGAGAGCGGAAAGAATCTAAGTGCGATTGCATCTAGAGGGAAGCAGGTAGTCAGAGGGGGGACACAGAAATAGTAAAATGAAGAAAGAGGAAAGCACTGATCTAGAGGAACAGGTAAGGCCAGACAGACGGGGGCCCAGAGAGAGAAAGTCATTGATCTAGAGGAAAAGCAGGTAGTCAGAGGGGGACAAAAGAGGAGAGAGGGAAAGCATGATCTAGAGGAAGCAGTTAGTCAGAGGGGGACAGAAGAGGGAAAGCATGAAATCTGAGAGCCCCGAAGCAGGAAAACCTCAAGGATCATGAGGGGGACAGAGAGAGGAGGCCGAAAAAGACGATGATCTAGAGGAGAGGCAAAGAGTATGGCCATCCGAGGGGATTGCCCAGATGAGCTAGAGCGTGTAATGCCCTTATCCCATCTTAGGGAAGCAAGCGTAGTTCAGAGGGGGGCGTACACAGAGATGCAGCATGCCCGCGAATAGCTGTATTATCTGTTGGAGTGTGAAGCAGGTAGTCAGAGGGGACCAGAGAGAGGAAAGCATGAAATCTAGAGGAAGGCAGGTAGCGCAGAGAGGCGGTGGCGACAGAGAGAGGGGAAAGTATTTAAGGATATGATCTAGAGGAAGCAGGTAGTCAGAGGGGGACACAGAGAGGGAAAGCATGATCTAGAGGAAGCAGGTAGTCAGAGGGGGACAAAAGAGAGAGAGGGAAAGCATGATCTAGAGGAAGCAGGTAGTCAGAGGGGGACAGAGAGAGGGAAAGCATGATCTAGAGGAAGCAGGTAGTCAGAGGGGGATAAAGTGAGAGAGGGATTGTTGTTTTGGGACTTGTATAAGGTCAGACGGAGAGAGGGAGTCATTGTGGATTAAAGCTAAGGGAACATCAGATTTATTACTTATTTTATCAGACCACCCACCTAGAATCAAATACTGCCCTCTCTCCTCCTCTCTCCTTCTCTCTCTCTCCCCTCCTCTCTCCACTCTCTCCTTCTTTCTCTCTACCCACCTCTCTATCTCCTCCCCCCTCTCTCTCTCTCTCTCTGTGTCTATCTCCATGTCTCTCTCTCTCTCTCTCTCTGCCTCTCTGCCTCTCTGCCTGTATCTGGGTCTCTCTTTCTCTCTCCACCTCTCTCTTTCGGTCTCTCTCTTTCTGTTTCTTTCTCTCTCTGTCTCTCTCGTAGAACCCCCTGTGTAGTCCCCTTCTGAGAACCCCCAGGCCTTGACTCACACACTCAGAAACCTTTCCATTTATAGACCGTGGTTGTGTTGTAGTCCGTACCTCTCTCTGAGCCCCAGAGGCGATGCTCTGGTGGGGACCTTTAGTGTGGGAGGACAAGGGTGGAGGGACACACGCACACTTCCTCTGTTCTGTCCAGCAGGGAGGGGGAGAGGGGGGGATGAGGAGAGAAGGCACTAGACGGATGAGGAAAAGGGGGCGAGACAGAAAGGAAAGGAAGGGGATAGAGAGATGGCTAAACAGATGAGTGCAACCAACCAGTTCACCATTTCCCGTCATGCCCTTGACCAGAGGGGATGTTGGGTAAAAGTTTTTTCATATTTTTTATACCCGCCATTTTACATAACAGTAAGACTGCGCATGAGAAAGCTATTGTCATGGAAACTTTGGTACCAAAGTATTTGTTTGTTTACTGTGAATTGCTGGGTCTAAAGGTTTGGGAAAGCTGACCTCCCACTTCCACCCCCCTGTAATGTTACCATGGTCTACGCCGGGCCTCAGTAATGCAGTTCTCAGGAGACTAGAGCATATGGGGCCAGTGCTTCCTGTCCTCTGGAGACACACATACACTCCTCTATCCAAGTCACCCTCTAATAAACAGACAGGCTGGCAAAACATTTTGGGGACGAGGGCAACATAAATGTTTTGTGTTCCGCTGTAAGAGCGGGGCTGGGGGCCTATTTTAAGGACGGACTCATGGGGTGAGAGGGGGCCTATTTTAAGGTGGGACTGGATCTGGTATAGGGAACCTGACATAGAGGATAGAACTGTCCAATGACAACAAAGCAGAGAGAGAGATCGGAACATATAGGTGATCTCTCTCATTATGTAGGATGCACCCTGGGTAATTACGGAGCACTTTTCTTGTGTAATGAAAGTATCTCTCTCTGAAACATCACTTTCTAGCGGAGCTGCCGTCTCACTTTATAGCGGAGCTGCCGTCTCACTTTATAGCGGAGCTGCCGTCTCACTTTATAGCGGAGCTGCCGTCTCACTTTATAGCGGAGCTGCCGTCTCACTTTCTAGCGGAGCTGCCGTCTCACTTTCTAGCGGAGCTGCCGTCTCACTTT
>NW_019942771.1:0-658 GCF_002910315.2 Salvelinus sp. IW2-2015 | reverse complement strand
TAGCGGAGCTGCCGTCTCACTTTGTAGCGGAGCTGCCGTCTCACTTTGTAGCGGAGCTGCCGTCTCACTTTATAGCGGAGCTGCCGTCTCACTTTCTAGCGGAGCTGCCGTCTCACTTTGTAGCGGAGCTGCCGTCTCACTTTATAGCGGAGCTGCCGTCTCACTTTNTAGCGGAGCTGCCGTCTCACTTTGTAGCGGAGCTGCCGTCTCACTTTATAGCGGAGCTGCCGTCTCACTTTCTAGCGGAGCTGCCGTCTCACTTTATAGCGGAGCTGCCGTATCACTTTGTAGCWGAGCTGCCGTCTCAGCTGAGTGTGTGCGTGTAAGAAGGGTTTATGAACGTGTGTTTTTTTCATGACTAAGAAACACCCCTCTTCCCCTGTGCGTGCGTGGTTGTCTTTGTCATAGTAAAGTGTCAGCTTTAGTTCAGCTGTGGCTCAGTGTCTTAACAAAGCTCAGACTCAGAGGAGTGTCTGGAGCCTAAAAACAGTTGTCTAACAAACACAGGACCAACCACAAGTCTGTAATGCACTCTGACAGCAGGTGGAATGTACCTGTGTCTGTGTGTTTAGTAACTCACACACAGTGAATAGACAGTCTCCAGTCCTCTCCTCACACACAGGGAATAGACAGTCTCCAGTCCTCTCCTCACACACAG
>NW_019942770.1:591286-639822 GCF_002910315.2 Salvelinus sp. IW2-2015 | reverse complement strand
GACTTACTCTACTGTTGTAGGGATGGGTGACAGGGTGACTTACTCTACATGTCTTAGGGATGGTGACAGGGTGACTTCTCTACATGTCTGTAGGGATGGTGGACAGGGTGACTACTCTGCATGTCTGTAGGGATGGTGACAGGGTGACTTACTCTGCATGTCTGTAGGGATGGTGACAGGGTGACTTACTCTACATGTCTGTAGGGATGGTGACTTACTCTGCATGTCTGTAGGGATGGTGGACAGGGTGGAGTGGTGGAAGGGGACTGTATAGTCTGCCAGTGAAGACATCAGGTACGGCGTGTCCTGTACATTTGGGAGGCGCACCGTCGACGGCTGATACGTCAACACTCTGAGGGTTAGAAATAGATAAATAGATACAGAGATACAACCAAGGTAGACGTCGTCAACGGGCCAATAACACAGAGCACAGAGTTGAATAGGAGTTGTCGTCGTCACACAGTGATCACATTGCAGCAGAGTTTGGCAGATGCCACGTGAGGGAAGTTCAGCCTCTGACACGGCTCTACGTCGTGATGTTATTTACACTGCTGCTTGTGGTCATATCGCTGAGTCCCCAATTTAAAAAACAAGTGAAGATGACCCCCTTGCCTGTCTTTGACATACAGAAGAAACAGGCTAGTTCCACCTCGTAAAGCACACAGGAAAGATGCTGAAATCGTTTGTAGTTAGAAACAGATAAGATTAGCTTTCCTGAAATATTATTTTGATGGAATATAATTTGATCTCTTGAGAAATTAAGCTAATTGATTACACCCAAATTTGCTATTTTTTTTTATTTTTTAAAGGGATTCAATTTGATCTTCAATAAATATAGTACCAAACATCTTTGTGTGTCAAAAAAGATACAGTAGCATTGTCAAAGCTGTACAGAACAGTCTGGAAACACCGGCCACGAACGATGTGTTTACAATACCGCGTTGGTAATAAAGCACAATTTGTTCCATTTGTTCCATAGAAATCCTGGTTGAGAATGAAACGACTGAACAAATTAACAACGAAATAGCACAGCAAGTAAGTGAAAGAAATCGGATTTGATTATGTTTTACTGGTAATGAGGACATACGTAAATGCCATCAAAATAACGGTTTGGTCAGTGTGGCGTGTAACCTTTTATTTAACGAGGCAAGTCAGTTTAAGAACAAATTCTTATTTTACAATGACGGCCCGGACGACACTGGACCAATTGTGCGCCGCCCTATGGGATTCCCAATCACGGCCGGATGTGATACAGCCTGGATTCGAACCAGGGACTGTAGTGACGCCTCTTGCACTGAGATGCCGTGCCTTAGACCGCTGCGTCCATGTGTGTGTTAACTATTCAACTGTACTAGAATGCTTAAAAGGACGCTCAAATTTGAGTATAGTTTTTTGGGGGGTTTTTTTACAAGGAAAATATCAGACATCGGTATCGGCCAAAAACGTAATATCGGTGCATCACTAGTGTATATTACATGGACTTGTCTACTTCCTAAATGTAGCTGGTGTAAAGGTCCTGGCTTGTATGAGTAGAAGCCCGGAGATGCTAAAAGTGTTTGTTAATTAACGGTCAAATTACCGGGAGACCGGCAGTTATTTGCATGACAGTTACCGGTTGACAGAATGTCATGGCCACTACAGCCCTAGTAGCGACTAGTTCAGTTATTATTATTATATTGTCTACTTTACTTTATTTAGTAAATATTTTCTTAACTCTATTTCTCGAACTGCATTGTTGGTTAAGGACTTGTAAGTAAACATTTCACAATAAGGTCTACCTACGCCTGTGACAAATCAAATTTGAACTCACCCCTTGGCGTGCACCTCCTCTGTTTTGGACATGTAGAGGCATCTCTTCTTCAGTGGTGGATCAGGCTCCTCTTCCTCCTCCTCCTCCTCCTCTGATGAGCTCTCCAGGGTCAGGTCGATCACGTCTGCCTTCTTATTGGTTGAGCTGAGCTCGCTGTGGGAGGGGACCACGGCACATAAACGCGCTGGGGGAGGAGAGATGAGTATCAAGTGACAGATCAGTCAGGTGGTATACTATAGATACAGTATTTATAGCAGAGGCGGTTGATGTCTATAGGAGGACTTACGTTCTATTTTTGGGATACAGGTTGAGGACACACTGAGGGCCTCTTTCCGTGGTCTCATGGGGCACCAGGTCCCGTCCTCCTGGAACTTGATCTCATCCACATCAGAGCAGTCGTTCAGAATCTCCATGAATAACCTGACAGACAGAGGGACAGACATGTCCCAACAACCGGTCAGACAGAGGGACAGACATGTTCCAACAACCGGTCAGACAGAGGGACAGACATGTTCCAACAACCCGGTCAGACAGAGGACAGACATGTTCCAACAACCGGTCAGACAGAGGGACAGACATGTTCCAACAACCGGTCAGACAGAGGGACAGACATGTTCCAACAACCGGTCAGACAGAGGGACAGACATGTTCCAACAACGGTCAGACAGAGGGACAGACATGTTCCAACAACCGTCAGACAGAGGGACAGACATGTTCCAACAACCGTCAGACAGAGGGACAGACATGTTCCAACAACCGGTCAGACAGAGGGACAGACATGTTCCAAACAACCGGTCAGACAGAGGACAGACATGTTCCAAACCGGTCAGACAGAGGGCAAGACATGTTCCAACAACCGGTCAGACAGAGGACAGACATGTTCCAACAACCGGTCAGACAGAGGGACAGACATGTTCCAACAACCTGTCAGAAGAGGGACAGACATGTTCCAACAACCGGTCAGACAGAGGACAAGACATGATAAACACTTCCTTTGATTCCATTCATGCTTAAAAGATCCATAGAACACTAAATTCAGCTCTGCTATTGATAATCCAGGCCTCTATTCTACCTCAGCTAATAGACTAACAGTTATAATATCTATTGATACCATTAGTTATTCTACCTCAGCTAATACACTAACAGTTATAATATCTATTGATACCATTCAGGCCTCTATTCTACCTCAGCTAATACACACTAACAGTTATAATAATCAGATACCATTCAGGCCTCTATTCTACAGCTAATACACTAACAGTTATAATCATGATACCATCCAGGCCTCTATTCTACCTCAGCTAATACCACACTAACAGTTATAAATAAGTGGGGAGAACAAGTATTTGATACACTGCCGATTTTGCAGGTTTTCCTACTTACAAAGCATGTAGAGGTCTGTAATTTTTATCATAGGTACACTTCAACTGTGAGAGACGGAATCTAAAAATCCAGAAAATCACATTGTATGATTTTTAAGTAATTCATTTGATTTTATTGCATGACATAAGTATTGATCAACTACAACCAGTAAGAATTCCGGCTCTCACAGACTGTTAGTTTTTCTTTAAGAAGCCCTCCTGTTCTCCACTCATTACCTGTATTAACTGCACCTGTTTGAACTCGTTACCTGTATAAAAGACACCTGTCCACACACTCAATCAAACAGACTCCAACCTCTCCACAATGGCCAAGACCAGAGAGCTTGTAAGGACATCAGGATAAAATTGTAGACCTGCACAAGGCTGGGATGGGCTACAGGACAATAGGCAAGCAGCTTGGTAGAAGGCAACAACTGTTGGCGCAATTATTAGAAATATAAGAAATATAAGAAGTTAAAGATGATGGTCAATCACCCTCGGTCTGGGGCTCCATGCAAGATCTCACCTCGGGGGGCATCAATGATCATGAGGAAGGTGAGGATCAGCCCAGAACTACACGGCAGGACCTGGTCAATGACCTGAAGAGAGCTGGGACCACAGTCTCAAAGAAACCATTAGTAACACACTACGCCGTCATGGATTAAAATCCTGCAGCGCACACAAGGTCCCCTGCTCAAGCAGGCGCATGTCCAGGCCCGTCTGAAGTTTGCCAATGACATCTGGATGATCCAGAGGAGGAATGGGAGAAGGTCATGTGGTCTGATGATTCAAAATAGAGGTTTTTGGTCTAAACTCCACTCGCCGTGTTTGGAGGAAGAAGAAGGATGAGTACAACCCCAAGAACACCATCCCAACCGTGAAGCATGGAGGTGGAAACATCATTCTTTGGGGATGCTTTTCTGCAAAGGGGACAGGACGACTGCACCGTATTGAGGGGAGGATGGATGGGCCATGTATTGCGAGATCTTAGCCACACCCTCCTTCCTCAGTAAGAGCATTGATGATGGGTCGTGGCTGGGTCTTCCAGCATGACAACGACCCGAAACACACAGCCAGGGCAACTAAGGAGTGGCTCCTGATAAAGTATCTCAAGGTCCTGGAGTGGCCTAGCCAGTCTCCAGACCTGAACCCAATAGAAAATCTTTGGAGGGAGCTGAAAGTCCGTATTGCCCAGCGACAGCCCCGAAACCTGAAGGATCTGGAGAAGTCTGTATGGAGGAGTGGGCCAAAATCCCTGCTGCAGTGTGTGCAAACCTGGTCAAGAACTACAGGAAACGTATGATCTCTGTAATTGCAAACAAAGGATCTGTACCAAATATTAAGTTCTGCTTTTCTGATGTATCAAATACTTATGTCATGCAATAAAATGCTAATTAATTACTTAAAAATCATACAATGTGATTTTTGGGATTTTTGTTTTAGATTCCGTCTCTCACAAGTTGAAGTGTACCTATGATAAAAATTACAGACCTCTACATGCTTTGTAAGTAGGAAAATCGGCAAAATCGGCAGTGTATCAAATACTTGTTCTCCCCACTGTATCTATTGATACCATCCAGGCCTCTATTCTACCTCAGATAATAGACTCTAACACAGTTACAAAATCATTGCCACTGCAATAACCGGGCTGTAAAATAAAATGGTTCCTTATTTTACTACTACTACTAATAATAGAGGTACCAACCCACCGATGACGAGGCTCTCATAGGAAGCCTCATCACAGACAGGATATATCCTGGTGTTAATATCATCGTCATCATTATTACCGTCATCACTATTATTATTATCGTCATTATCATCATTATTATTGTTATTATCATCATTATCGTCATCATTATTATTATTGTCATTAATTATTATTATTAGGTGATCAAATACTTATGTCATGCAATAAAATGCAAATTAATTACTTAAAAATCATACAATGTGATTTTCTGGATTTTTGTGTGTGGCGTGTAACCTTTTATTTTTGTTTTAGATTCCATCTCTAGCAGTTGAAGTGTACCTATGATAAAAATTACAGACCTCTACATGCTTTGTAAGTAGGAAGACCTGCAAAATCGGCAGTGTATCAAATACTTGTTCTCCCCACTGTAGATGGGTCCGAGCACCATTAATCCAATAAGAACTGTCTTATAAATTAGGGTTATTTTAGATGATGACACCTAGCTATATAGTTAGCTAGCTAACGATAGCTACTGAAACAGATTGTCGTTTTGCTATGTTTTTTGGGGAAGAACATTGTTTGTATCCATGAGCTAGCTAGCTTTTATGACCAGCACTGTAGGTGCGCGAGACAACTTCACCAGCATCGTAGCATACGTATCGATTAATCGTTGTGACATATGAAATACGAGTGATTGTGTAATAACTACGTGGAAAAAATGATGAACGCGTTAAATTATTTTGTGACGTGAAGTCATATTCAGGTCCCCTTTGGTCAACGAGCTTAATTGACAAGTCAAATTGTGTTATTTGACGCGTCAAATCGTATTTTTTGACACGCAAAGACCCAAACGGCGTTCCATAGAAATGCTGGTTGAAAATGAAACGACTGAACAAATGAACAACGAAACAGCACAGCAAGTAAGTGAATGAAATCGGATTTAATTGTTTTACTGGTAATGAGGACATACGTAAATGCCAACAAAATACATTTTTGGTCAGTGTGGTGTATAACTATTAACTAGGCAAGTCAGTTAAGAACAAATTCTTATTTACAATGACGGCCTACCCCGGCCAAACCCGGACGACGCTGGGCCAATTGTGCGCCGCCCTATGGGCCTCCCAATCACGGCCGGTTGTGATACAGCCTGGAATCGAACCAGGGACTGTAGTGACGCCTCTTGCACTGAGATGCCGTGCCTTACACCGCTGCGTCCATGTGTGTGTTAACTATTTAACTGTACTAGAATGCTTAAAAGGCTGCGAGAAAAATGTAATATCGGTGCATCACTACTTTACATGTTGGGTTTCTATTTGTGTTCAGTGTTTTATAGAGAGGTACCAACCCGTTGATGATCAGGCTCTCGTAGGGGGCCTTCTTGTCACAGACAGGACAGACCCAGGAATTATTATTATTATTATTAGAGNAGAGAGGTACCAACCCGTTGATGATCAGGCTCTCGTAGGGGGCCTTCTTGTCACAGACAGGACAGACCCAGGAATTATTATTATTATTATTAGAGAGAGGTACCAACCCGTCGACGATCAGGCTCTCGTAGGGGGCCTTCTTGTCACAGACAGGACAGACCCAGGTATTATTATAATTATTAGAGAGAGGTACCAACCCGTCGATGATCAGGCTCTCGTAGGGGGCCTTCTTGTCACAGACAGGACAAACCCAGGTGGGTTTCTTCTCATTCATCTGCAGGTAGAGGGCCGCGTCGAAACACTGCAGGTGGGAACAGGTGACAGCTCGACACGGCACGGTCAGACGCATTTTACCCAGCTACAGATGAGAGAGAGAGAGATGAATTGGCCAGGTTAACCACATATTTTACCCAGCTACAGATGAGAGAGATGAAAAAGAGAGATGAATTGGCCAGTTTAACCACATATTTGTAACACATATCTTTGTCTGTCTGTAAAAGTTGTACCAGACTGATTTGTATGAAAATGTAGTATTTATTTATTTTTCTGCATGTTTTACTCACGGGGCACATGAGCGACACCCTCAGGCTGGTTGTGGCAATCTCACTATCAGGGTCTGCTGTCAGCTTCTCTTTTACTGCAAGAGGACGGGGGAAGATTTGAAGGACATTACAGATTTAGCACAAACATGTGTTGCGAGTGTGATTCAGTGGGAATCAATTGCAATGAGCCTGTCCTCTAATGTTTGTGTGTGAGTGAGTCAGTGAGTGTATTTGTATATATATATATAGGAGTGTGACCACACAAGTGTGTGTGGTGTGTGTGTGTGTGTGTGTGTGTGTGTGTGGTGTGTGTGTGTGTGTGTGTGTGTGTGTGTTTGTTGTGTGTGTGTGTGTGTGTTGTCTGTTGTGTAGGAGTGACTGAGTGAGTGAGTGAGTGAGTGAGTGAGTAGTGTGTGTTACTCAGCGCTCTGGAGTGGTCTGGGTTTCTGATGCCCTTCATCCTGAGCCTCTGCAGCAGTAGAGGAGAGGTCAGCTGCCTCACCAGATACACCGACATGGAGTACGTCTGAACGACAGCAGAGAAATAGAATGATCTGTCTGCTTCAACGAGACGCGCGAGAACGTCAGGAACGACAGTCAGAGAAATAGAATGATCTGTCTGCTTCAACGAGACGCGAGAACGTCAGGAACGACAGTCAGAGAAATAGAATGATCTGTCTGCTTCAACGAGACGCGGGAGAACGTCAGGAACGACAGTCAGAGAAAATAGAATGATCTGTCTGCTTCAACGAGACGCGGAGAACGTCAGGAACGACACGCGGAGAAATAGAATGATCTGTCCGCCTTCAACGACACCCGGGGGAAACGTCACACCAGAAAAAGAGACACAACGGCGGGCCAGAGAACGTCCCGCAGGCCAATTGAGACGAGCACGCGGCCGACGACCCAGGGCCGAACGGGAACGTCCCACGAGAGCCAAACGGACCACCCCGGAGCCCCGGAAACGGTTCAGACCAACGACCGGCGGGAAATGTCGCCAGAGAGACACCACCACCCGGCCCACACCGAAAACAATAGCTGGGATACAGTCAGGCAAAAAAACCGAGGGCAACCGAGCACCCGCGCACGCAAGCAGTGAGGCCCCAGTAAGAAGGAACCGCTCCGAGAAACGACAGATACAGAGAGAAGAGAGTAGCAGATAGACACCACCACACACCAATCTGATCCGACCTTCAACTCAACCCAGCCCCCGGACGCGAGAAACTACTGTAGGAACGAACAGCGCGGCCGAAGAGAATCTCAGGAAGCGACCACTGACAGAGGGAAAACGTCCCCAAGACGAACCGAGAAGACGCACAACGCCACACCCCGAGTTGGAGCGAACAGAATCCATAGGGAACGTACAGTCAGCCAACAAAAATAAACCGACAAAACATCAGCATCTTGCCGCTCTCCACACCTAGGGGCAACCCGGAAAGGCCTCAGAGGCACACCCGTTCAAAAGAACGAACTAACGCGAACGAGCGGGAACGTCCAGAGACGACTAACAACAGCTGCGAAGGGAATCGTCCAGGAACGGACCACGCGGCAGGGAACGTTCGCAACGCGAAAGGAATGAAAACGACACGCGGTAAAATGAGAGGATATCTCCGCGCTGGAACAAAGCGAGGGCGAGACAAATATAGGCACAGAAAGGGATGACCAAAACAAGGAGATCAGCCCCTTCACCGGAAGCAGATAACCGCTGCCCCTACACCAAACCCAAAGCGCCAAGGCCTAAAACAACTTTGTGTGTACACAACCGGAAAGCGGTTACATCCAGGAACGACACACCAGCTTGAAAGGCCTAATGAAGTCTATGATTTACAGTTGTTACTATAAATAAAGTTCACAATAAAATAGTGAAAAATACATTGATCCTCAATGTTAGTGTTTACAATACCTTTCCGATTTCGGCTGCCCACGTTACAGAGATCTGATTGGGTACGGCAGAGGACAATCTGACCAATGAGGTGATATTTAGAGGTCTTCCCGGTCTCTTCTGTTCCACTCCATTTTTAGGGGGCGGGGCATAACCCTGAAAAACAACACAACACAACTTTACCATCACGTCATATTAGAAATAGTCTCACTTTAGTATGCGCTGATCTAGGATCTGTTTTGCCTTTTAGATCATAACGAATAAAATAACGTAAACAGCTGGGACCTGATCCTAGACCAGCTGAGAAACCAGTACGTACCGGCAGGGGGAAGAGCTTCCCATTAACTTTAATGCAGAGACTGTTGGGGTAGTTGTCTTCTTGGGGACAACTTGTTTCTGACAGACAAAACCTACAAAGAAACATTTTAGAAAAACTCAATTTGAGAAGCAATAAACAAGATGATTTTGAAGGTAAATCTCCTCTGGGGCTCCAGGTGTCTGAATAGTTTCTGGAATTATGACTCTGCATTCTATCTATCCCTCACCTCAGTTGTATCTGAACCATGTAGTCTCTTCTGCCACCTGGTAGGAAGTCCCTTTAAGAACAAGAACCCATGCAAATTAGAAACAGAACTATTGTGGAACGGGTCAGGAGGAGTAGGTGCTGTGAGAGCAGAGCAGCCCATACCTTGAAATGCACACCTCCCTGACTTGTTGAGGCGTCAAGGCGAAAATGAAGTATTTCTCTTGGTGGTATCTCTGAACAGTGCTGGCTCCTAGTAGAATAAGGACATCGGATTGTGATATGATGCAAAAAAAATATATAACATTTAGACACTTCAATGCAGTCTGTGGTCAGTAATGTCAACATTACCAGAGAGATAGGCAGAATGTCAACATGACCTACCAGAGAGATAGGCAGTAATGTCAACATTACCAGAGAGATAGGCAGTAATGCCAACATTACCAGAGAGATAGGCAGAATGTCAACATTACCAGAGAGATAGGCAGTAACGTCAACATTACCAGAGAGATAGGCAGTAACGTCAACATGTACAGAGAGATAGGCAGTAACGTCAACATTAAGAGAGATAGGCAGTAATGTCAACATTACCAGAGAGATAGGCAGTAATGCAACATTACCAGAGAGATAGGCAGTAATTGTCCAACATTACCAGAGAGATAGGCAGAATGTCAACATTACGAGAATAGGCAGTAATCGTCAACATTACAGAGAGATAGGCAGAATGTCAACATTACCAGAGAATAGGCAGTAATGTCACACATACCAGAGAGATAGGCGAATGTCAACATTACCAGAGAGATAGGCAGAATGTCAACATTACCAGAAAGATAGGCAGAATGTCAACATTACAGGGATAGGCAGAATTCACTATTACACAGAGAGATAGGCAGTAATGTCAACATTACCAGAGAGATAGGCAGAATGTCAACATTACCAGAGAGATAGGCAGAATGTCAAATTTACCAGAGAGATTAGGCAGAATGTCAACATTACCAGAAGAGATAGGCAGAATGTCACATTACCAGAGAGATAGGCAGTAATGTCAACATTACCAAGAGATAGGCAGTAATGTCAACATTACAGAGAGATAGGCAGAATGTCAACATTACCAGAGAGATAGGCAGAATGTTCAACATTACCAGAGAGATAGGCAGAATGTCAACATTACCAGAGAGATAGGCAGTAATGTCAACATTACAGAGAGATAGGCAGTAATGTCACATTACAGAGAGATAGGCAGAATGTCACATTACCAGAGGATAGCGCAGTAATGTCAACTTACCAGAGAGATAGGCAGTAATGTCAACATTACCAGAGAGATGGCAGTAATGTCAACATTACCAGAGAGATAGGCAGTAGAGAGTGGTCAATCAACTTACCAGAGAGATTAGGCAGTAATGTCAACATTCCAGAGAGATAGGCAGTAATGTCAACATTACCAGGAGATGCAGTAATGTCAACATTCCAGAGAGATAGGCAGTAATGTCAACATTACCAGAGAGATAGGCCGTATGTCAACATTACCAGAGAGAGATAGGCCAGAATGTCAACATTACCAGAGAGATAGGCAGTAATGTCAACATTACCAGAGAGATAGGCAGTAATGTCAACATTACCAGAGAGATAGGCAGAATGTCAACATTACCAGAGAGATAGGCAGAGCTACTATGATATGAGCCATCATTTTCGATCTATGAGAACTTGAGAAATGTCTAACATTAGAACCAACTGGCTGGTTTAAGGCTCTGAAGTGGAAAGGACAACAAGAAAAACGGACATCAGATTATGACCAGAATTAACAAAACATTCAGGCACTTAATCACAAGACTCCTTCATCAGTAATGTCATGTCTGACCAGAAATATGATGGAACGTCCACCTAGATTACGAGAGATAGGCAGAGCTTGTATTATATTGCTTAAGCCTGCCCTATACACCCATCTAAACCATTCAGAACTAGGAGAACTTGTCTAAAGTTACAGTGGCCGACAAGTCGTTGTTTTATTAATATTTTATTTTATTTAACCTTTATTTAACTAGGCATGTCAGTTAACAACAAATTCTTATTTACAATGACGGGTCTACCCCGGCCACACCCGGACGACACCGGGCCAATTGTGCGCCGCCCTATGGGATTCCCAATCACGACCGGATGTGATACAGCCTGGATTCGAACCAGGGACTGTAGTGACGCCTCTTGTACTGAGATGCAGATGCCTTAGACCCGCTGTGCCACTCGGGTCTAAGGACAACTAGAATCAGTTTGTGACAAGCAAGAACAATCATTCACACACCTAATCAGAGTCGATCAGTAATCATTCATTTCATCAATGTAAAGCCTACCCAGTAATATGGTAGAAGTCCAACTAGATAGATTTACCAGAGAGACACTGACCCAGGCTGGAGGGTTTAACCAGGATGTCCAACACGTCGTAGAATGGCAGAGACTTCATTTGGACGTCTGGATGGACCGGAGGGATGAGAGGGGCGGGCTGCTGGAGGTTCATCCTCAGCTCCTTATTGGTCTCCTCGTGGAGCAGCAGCGAATCACCAGAGAGGAGCAGCGAATCGGACGCCAGGTCAAAGTCCCGGGAGACACCGGCGCCGTCAGGGGACAGGTCACTGAGGTCAGAGGTTACCACGGTAACGCCACCGCCTTCCGCTGCCGCGGAGAACGCGGACTTAACCGCAGCCAAGTCTGTGAGACAAGTGTCTATCGTCCTGGGATAGCGGCGGCGATAAAGTTCCTTGATTTTGATCTGGACGGCTGGACTGCAGGAGGCGTTCTTCAGGAGGTGCAGGACCCTCAGAAGGAGCTCATGCTTGGGACCACTCTTGTTTCGCCCAGCGAAGCCCAGTAACACTTGTAGCTCTGACACTCTGAAACTTGATACCATGCTCTGGAAAAGACAAGGGGAGACATGAGGACACAGACAGGCTACCATGTCATTAAAAACACGATTAGGAATGATTAGGCTAATCATTTTTGCCACTTGAGGATAATTCAAGTTTTTATGCCATGTTTTCTTTAGTTCAGTTGATTAGCCTCATTTTGAAGTTGTAAAAAGTGTAAAAGTATGTAACTAGGATTCAGCTGTCAGAGAGAATATATAGGCTGTACATTCTGATATCATAACAAAACAATGACTCGTGTTATCCTTACATGGCACAGCCAGGTTAGCAATATTGGCTTAGAAAGCAAAAACACCAAACATGTCAATGGTGATGTGAAACTACCCAGAATAGAGCTAATCCAACACAAGTATTATTACACATTTGATACCCCCCCCACATAACAACCCCCCCCATAACAGACCCCCCCCCAGAACTGGACCCCCCCTTCACATAACAACCCTCCATAACAGGACCCCCCCCCCCTTCACATAAAACCTCCATAACAGGACCCCCCTGTTCACATAACAACCCCCCAAACAGGACCCCCTGTTCACATAACAACCCTCCATAACAGGACCCCCCCCCCCCCTTCACATAACAACCCCCCAGAACAGGAAAGTAAGTAAGCCCACTGACCCTTCATTATACGGTCCATGCGGCTCGCTTCTTACGTGTGTATTTCCTTGTTTCTTACAAATCCTTATTATATGTGACCGTTAAGCATCTAAAAAATGTTGAACGTGAATAATGCCAGAACCATTCGATCAGATCAAACATGGGAAGAGCATGGCATTGGCAAGGCTGACAAAACGATGGATGAAGAGGAGTGAGGACGAGCTTGACTTTAGAAAAAYAAAAAAAAAAAAAACACAACATTAGCGAGTTATATGGTTAGGTAGGCAAAGGAAAACGGTGGGACTGCAGAATCATGCTCATGGTAAGATTTTGTTAAAGCTATACAATAACGCCGTACACAAAATAGGTATTGTTATTGCGGGGCATTCATTTGACGATTGAAATAGCAACAGAAAAATATCCATAATTCCTGCAAATGATGTACTATGAGCATGGTTCCCGTATGTGAACATAATATCGCCCCATATTCTCTCCCAGTTTTCATACTTCGGCAGCTTTTAAAACACAGCCTTCCATGACTCTGAAAACTATATATTCTGAAATCAGTGGGAAGAGGGAGAAAAAGAAAAAAAAATGGTGTGTGTATTTTTTTCTCTCCAGAATATATCATTTTCAATCATGGCACGCTTTGTTTAAGGGCTGTTAAAGATTGAAAACCAAAAGAAGAAAACAAATAAACATTTAAACAACAAAGCAGTGGTTTTGTTTTCCATCATTTTCATAGTCATGGCACGCTTTGTTTAAACCGGTTAAATAATCAATATTGTAATCTACACAATCGCCAAAAGTAATTGTTTATCATGACAACCATAAACAATAACTAGTAATGCTGCATACTCCAAGGAAGGTTCAAATAGCATCTTTCTGGTAAAAAATAATAGCTATAAATTGCTGAGGTATAGTCACTTCTGAGGACAGAAGCTCAAGTACACAGTATAAATATGATWAAAAAAATATGAAAAWTTTTAAACATTTAATATGATGTATTTCCTATTCAACTAAACTGTATAAATAAGGCTTGAAATGACACATATGCTTTCTAATTATAGTTTAATGAAATTATTAAACGATTATTAAACGATTATTAAACGATAAAGACGTCACCTTCCTTATAACTGTAAAATACATATTTGTATGTGTAGTTTTAAGAGAACATTTGCATATTTTGAAAAGGTCTCTCTTGATCAAAACGTCTGCCCCCATCACTGTGAAGGTCTCACAGAGCTCGGCTTCATGAGCTCGTTAGGAACTCGCATTTCCTCTCATATTAATCGTGTCCGTCTATGATGCACAGAAAGTTGTTTTTGTTGTTTAAAATCTATTCGTTATTTTAGATTAATGGCTATAAATTGATCTCTGAATATGCTACAGTGCTGAACGTACTCTCTCCTGCTAGATAATATGTAAGAATTGCAGGCATGTGCTTTGTCAGTGGCTGTGACCTAGGGCTCAGCCAGGAGTTGACGGACATTCGGAAGAGCGAATGAAATGGTAGGAGGGCCATCCCAGCTTCAAGTGGTGTCAGGTTTCACATCCTACTCACATATACTACTGTGTCCATGAAAACCAGGGTTATCACTCAATGCAAGCCATTTTAAACAACGGTGTCCACATATCGATTTATAAGCAAAAACGTTGGTCGGACCCACGCAGGTCCCGTTAAACAGGGGACTTTACATCTAAGAATATTATTAATTAAGAGATATTGAAAGTTGGGGGGGGGGATTATTTCAACAAAAAAAGCGGTTAACTTTTCTCCATCCTCCCGATTCAGAATATATAACTTTATTGATATCAGATGTTTAATCGATGAGAAACTTTGCAGAATGTCGGCCCAGTTTCACCTAGTTCCATCTTCTCCCACTACCCAGACTGGACTTCCTGTCACTACCATATTTGGTGGTGAGAAAACGTTCTATATAGACGGATGTTTCAGCTTTATAACCCCTGTAACTTGTTACCCCTTCTGTTTGTGGTTTAATAGCTATTGACGATAGAAAGCCGAACATCCAATAAAAAACTAATTTTGCCTCGGTCTCATCTCAAGTAGATGGCAGATGGCTAACTATCATTTGAGTGATCAATAACGTCGCTATCACTTGACTGATCTCTTACATTAGAGTTAGTTGCAGTACTGTTTATAGCGGTGCGGTCTAAATAACCTTATCTAGAAAGTCATTCCTGAAATTTACTCTTTATTTTTTAAAATAACAGTTAAGAGCAGTCCAGCTAACTAGCAACACTGACGACAATAGTCTCTACCTACCTTGATAGCTACTTATGTTAGCATAGCCTATTTTGAATGTAAATAGACTAGCTACCGACTAGTCAACAAACAGTATTTACCTTCAACAGGTAACGTGCATTTTATTTATATTTATTTATTTATTTTACAAAACTATTTAGCGGCGATTTCGCATTGCTAAGCCAATGGCTACACCTGGCTAATTGTTGTTAGCTAGCTAGCGGCATGCTAATGTCGAGAGCAGCACCAGTTGTTAACTAGGTAAAACAGACATGCACCATTCCACAGTTAGCTAAGTAATTTTGCCTATATGAAGCGGATGTCTAATTCAATGCCTTATTCGACAACGTAAATTGCTTAAATAAAAGGATAGCTATAGCTTTCTACCTAGCAGTGGCTATGTTGTTTTTTTTAGCCTACCCGTAGCTCCACAAATTCCGCCATTTTCTTGTCAGGATCATTGACCTCCCCGTCACGTGACATGTGTGTCTGGCTGCGGAATGTGTCTTGGGGGCGTTGATTGTCTCAAGAAACGCCCACAGGAAGGCCCCTTCATTGATGTCAAGCTAGACCAAAGCAAGAGCCGGTCAGTACTTTTTTATTTTTTTATTAACAACCAATCAAAACAGAAAGTACATAAGGGAACACAAGTATATATTGATTATATATAATGGACAATCGAGCTACGGGGTACAATATCACATTACAATTACACAAGGTTAAGGGACATACAAACACTTACAATTCTAACAGCTTTTTTGTTAGTAGAGTATTTAACAGTCTTAAAATACAGTTCAATTTATTTTTGTAGGGTAAGAAAATGTGTTTTTTTTGTTTGTAAATTTACATTTGTGTATATGAAATTTGGCCAAAAGAATAATGAAATTAATTACATTAAAATGTTTCAGCTTATTTTTATCATAGGTAAAGAATCCAAGCAGTACATCTCTCCACAATAGTGTAAAATCTTCATAAATGTGTTCAATTATAAATCTACTGATGTCTTGCCACAGTTTTCTTACATGAATACAATGCCAAAAAAGATGCAACACTGTTTCTGGGTGGTCATTACAAAACGAGCAATTTGAGTTTATGTTTTCCTTAAACTTCTTCATATAGTGGTTGGCAGGATAATATTTATGAATAATTTTAAAGGAAACTTCCTTAATTTTGTTAATAGGTAGGTATGTGTGTGGCAACATCCAAACTTTTTTCCAACAGATATTATCAATAAATCCATTCCAATAAGGCATGACATAAGGTATAGATACAACATCCTGCTGAAACAAGGTTCGTATCGCTCTGTTGTTGAATGGGCCAAAAGAGAAACAAATCTTTCCTACTGATGAGTCAACAGGGTCAATAGAAGGTAGGCTCTGAGGGTCAGGTCTTGACACGTTCCTGAATAACAGAGCAACACCTGAGGGAATGGCGTCTAAAACAATTGCAAAATCTTTAGGTGTTACAGGGATCTTGTAAAGTGATACGAATTCCTTATAACTGAGTAAAAGACCCTCTGCAGTTACCAGTTGGCTCACCAATAGGATATTATTTCGYAACCAATATTCTAAAAACAACYAATTATTTTTATACAATATATCCCGATTATTCCATATATAATATCTGTGTGGAGAAAAATTGTGTTTATAAATGAAGGACCATGACAAGAAAACCTGCCGATGAAAAGCAGAAAGTTTCACTGGAATTTTGTCAATATTATAATTGCACAACAACATGACGTTAAGGCCACCAAAGTAGAGAAGACATGATGAGGAATAAAATTCCAGATAGAAGTGGGTCTTCTTAGGAATTGTTTTATCCAATTGATCTTAAAAGTATTATTTAAAGTAGTAAAGTCCAGAAAATTCAGTCCACCATTCTCATAAGTGTTCATTACAACAGTTTTCCTAATGTAATGGGTACGGTTTCTCCAAAGAAAGTTGAAAAGCATCTGGTCTATCTCCTTGCTTATTTTACTGTCAAGATATAAAGATAGAGCGCCATATGTTAGTCTAGAGATGCCTTCCGCCTTGGTTATTAGGACTCTACCTTTTAAAGATAAGTCCCGCTGTAGCCATTGATTTAGCTTCTTCTGGGTATTTTTAATACGAGTGTTAAAATTTAGTAAGCCTCTAGACTTCTGATCCTTTGTAATGGTTATGCCTATGACTGGAACGAATTGCAAAAATCCCTGAAGCTGGAGACTCATATCTCCCTCACTAACTTTAAGCATCAGCTGTCAGAGCAGTTTACCAATTGCTGCACCTGTAAACAGCCCATCTGTAAATAGCCCACCCAACTACCTCATCCCCATATAGTTATTTATTTTTTGCTCTTTGCACATCTATCACTCCAGTGTTAATGCTAAATTGTATTTTTTTCACCACTATGGCCTATTTATTGCCTTACCTCCCTAATCTTACTACATTACTACATGCACATTAATCCGGCTGCTCTGATTGGATAGAGCGAAGCTGTCTCTGTTKATTTGCTATATATTTCACCCGATCACTTATCATTGCATTTCTTTCAGTTTTCACTTTAGACCACTGACCTCATCTACTCACCAAAACCACACAACTACTGACGATATAATAATGAACCCCACAACTCTCAGCGACAGAACTCAGGCCATCTTGATAGATGGGGTTAAATCAGAATTATCTTAGTGACAGAACTCAGGCCATCTTGATAGATGGGGTTAAATCAGAATTATCTTAGCGACAGAATTCAGGCCATCTTGATAGATGGGGTTAAATCAGAATGATCATAGTGACAGAACTGTTGTCACTATGTTGGTGAAGAAGTTATGAATGATGTTGAGGGTTCTCGGTTGAACAAGGATGCGCACCGGATAGTCGTTGAACTATAAAACCCACGCCCGCCGTGGCGTATAGCACCGCTATACATGGAGCTGTGGCGCTGTGTTCGAATACTCATAAGAAACATACTGTATACTACATACTTAATGAGTATATACTATATACTATTTGTTAATTTCAGAATGCTATAAACAAACGGTATCCTTTCAGTTGAGTGTACTAGCGCTTCGCCTGTCTACTGGAAGTTGATGCTGTTACCTATGCAACTTCTTGCTAGTTTGTTAGCATAACAAATGACTAGCTAGACATCTTAKGARTTCATTAACAATGTCCATTGAGAACGTACACGGACTATAACACTTAGCTAAGAATGACGTGAATAATCAAGTCAATAAACGTTGGGTAGTTAGATAGCATTTAGTTAATATACTGGCAAGTTTGGTGTATTATGTAGCCAGCCATGGTTAGGTAGTTAGCTAACATACCGGTACATACAAGCAACTGCTGTAATAATATGCTTTGCAGTTCATAAGGCTAGTGTAGCTAACAAATTGTCAGTCAACGTAACGTGTAACTTATTTGAAAAGTCATTACTTTATTACATTGCTCAACATTTTCTTAACATTTGTCATAATTATTTAAAGCAATGAATTTGAATCGGCTCTCGTCGGACTTCGGCTGCATATATTCCGCCATTTTCTACAAGTCTAAAAATGTTGTGAAGCCACACCCTTTTTTGTGAAGAATTGCATTATGGGCCCTAAAAGCACGGAAATAGTGTCCACTGCTTGTATACTTCGTATTTTGGGCGAATGTAGTACGACATCCAGGAACTTTTGGCAATACTACCTATATCCATACTATGACCAATAAGAACACYACATACTCAATTTATGTCACAAATAGTATGGTTAGTGCAGTTAGTAAGAGTATTRTAACACAGCTCCGGTCCCAAATCGGAGTACCTCACAGACGATTTCTACAACGCAAACACATTCTAACCGCTCTGATTGGTCACAGAAACCGATGGGCTGGGCCTGAGCAAGAAAACATACAGGTAAAACAGCGTTTTGAAAATGTGCCATTGGCTTTCATACCCTGGTAACTTCACCACAACTTCTCTTATTCCCCAGAAGACTAACTTAACTTAAGTGTTTATCTGACATTTTTTGGGAAATGTAACTTAAAATAAAAAAATAAAAAATACAGCCCTAGCAGAGCCCCAAGTCCAATGGAGACGTCCTCTAGGGCATGGATGTTCTCCTCCAAAGCCTGTGTGATTTCACCCTCTGACTGGTGTTGATCCAATCACTGATGACATTGTTTTTGTACAATGCCCCTTCATTTTGATGTCACCACAAACAACTTCAACGATGGCAGTCTCATAGTGACGTAGGTAGGGAGCAGCAAAACAATCCACTTTTAGTTGTCAGGCAACACCTCCCCACCCGATACCTGCAAGATGTTTCTCTTCCTGGAACCTAGTTCACCCGTCACATGGTTCTCTTCCTGGAACCCAGTTCACCCGTCACATGTTTCTCTTCTGGAACCTAGTTCAGCCCGTCACATGGTTGCCTTCCTGGAACCTAGTTCACCCGTCACATGGTTCTCTTCCTGGAACCCAGTTCACCCGTCACATGGTTCTCTTCCTGGAACCTAGTTCAGCCGTCACATGGTTCTCTTCCTGGAACCTAGTTCACCCGTCACATGGTTCTCTTCCTGGAACCCAGTTCACCCGTCACATGGTTCTCTTCCTGGAACCTAGTTCACCCGTCACATGGTTCTCTTCCTGGAACCCAGTTCACCCGTCACATGGTTCTCTTCCTGGAATCTAGTTCACCCGTCACATGGTTCTCTTCCTGGAACCTAGTTCACCCATCACATGGTTCTCTTCCTGGAACCCAGTTCACCCATCACATGGTTCTCTTCCTGGGACCCAGTTCACCCGTCACATGGTTCTCTTCCTGGAACCCAGTTCACTCGTCACATGGTTCTCTTCCTGGAACCCAGTTCACCCGTCACATGGCGGAATTCTTTAACTAATCACTTCTGATCCATCATTTTTAATCATCACACTGTATTGTCACCCCGGTCGAAGATACAGTGCTGTAATTTTACGCCACCATTTTCTGATTTTTTTTGACAATTTACGATGTTTCACACCCTTGGCTGTCCAGAAATGGTGGTGGAAATTGTTTTGTTTGTTGTTAAGACAGTGCACATATTTTTTCAGTTTTCTTTCCAGACTGCCCGCCATTAAAGCAAGTTAAGGAGGAAATGATTCCTTTGTAGCCTGAATGGAGGAWGCTTTATGTACGAGCCGGTCCACGGGGGACAGGAGTGTATTACCGGCTGGGCTCATCAATCTTAGACGATGTGAATAGCTAGCACCCACTATCCGCTGCCTAGGCTAACACAACCATATCCTTGCATGACTCCCAAGTTTACTTCAATATGATGGTTATTAAATCAATATTTGTGCATAAAGGTGTTTCCACTGCCATTTGTCACATAATACATTTTACAGACACAAAAAGATGCCTCCTTGTCTAGCCTATTTTGTCTTGTTGACATTTGGAACGTTTCCATCAGGCCTGTCGTGACATTGTTTTTATCAGACGTACTTTACTCGCATAAAAACGTTCGATGGAAGAAGAGTTCAGTTTTGTATCTGGATAGGACATAATCAATAAATCAATATGATCAATAAATCAAGGATATAAAACATAGTCTAGGCCTGATAAAAATCAATGCACTAGCATGCCATAAAGACTTACCTTTGTGTTAGTATTTGCAGAGCTAGCATGTAAAGGCATCACTCATTCTTTTTATTTTTGCTGSACCCCATGTCTCAAGTTGTTTGTCAGTCCATCATTGATTTGAAAACAGGAGGCCCAGATTCTATTCTTATAGCCTTGTTGTTATGTTTTTGCAACATGTGCCATTTTATAGAAGCCACATAGGCCTAATAGGCCTAGGCCTATTCATTACCCTATGACATATACTGTATTTGGGGGCTCCCGAGTGGCGCAGCAGAGGTGTTACTACAGACCCTGGTTCGATTCCAATTGGACACAATTGTCCAGGTTAGGGTTTGGCAGGGGTAGGCCGTCATTGTAAATAATAATTTGTTCTTAACTGATTTGCCTAGTTAAATAAATGTTAAATAAATGTCAAATAAAAGTTAAATAAACGTTAAATAAATGTTAAATAAATATTAAATACACGTTAAATAAATGTTAAATAAATGTTAAATAAATATTAAATACATGTTAAATAAATGTTAAATAAATGTTAAATAAAGGTTAAATACACGTTAAATAAATGTTAAATAAATGTTAAATAAATATTAAATACATGTTAAATAAATGTTAAATAAATGTTAAATAAAGGTTAAATAAATGTTAAATAAATGTTAAATAAATGTTAAATAAATGTTAAATAAATAAAAATATGTCTGCATGGTTCAGTGAAATGCCTTTTCTTTCTCGCTCACGTCGCACAGATCTTTGGCTGGAGAGATCAAATGCTCAAACCGCCCTACAACGTTTAGCATGGACACTAACTACGTGGTTTGAAATGAAAGATACGCTTTTGGGAAACAATCATTTAAACAATAAATGAATGAACTAATAAAGTAATGGTGTGCTATAAATTATAACATAATTGTCTGTGAATTGGGACTGCCATTTTTTCCTCTCCACTCGCGCACACATTACCTTTGCTTTGGCTGGAGAATGCATGTGCACGACTGAGCAGATACTTCAACCGCAGTATGCTATAGGATGACTGAGCAGATACTTCAACCGCAGTATGCTTTAGGATGACTGAGCAGATACTTCAACCGCAGTACTGCTATAGGATGACTGAGCAGATACCTTCAACCGCAGTATGCTTTAGGATGATGAGCAGATACTTCAACCGCAGTATGCTATAGGATGACTGAGAAGAATCTTCAACCGCAGTATGCTATAGGATGACTGAGAAGATTCTTCAACCGCGTATGCTATAGGATGACTGAGAAGATTCTTCAACCGCAGTATGCTATAGGTGACTGAGCAGATACTTAACCGCAGTATGCTATAGGATGACTGAGCAGATTTCTTCAACGCAGTATGCGCTATAGATGACTGAGCAGATACTTAAACCGCAGTATGCTATAGGATGACTGAGAAGATACTTCAACCGCAGTATGTTTATAGGATGACTTGAGAGAATACTTCAAACCGCAGTATGTTAATAGGATGACTGAGAAGATACTTCAACCGCAGTATGCTATAGGATGACTGAGAAGATACTTCAACCGCAGTATGCAATAGGATGACTGAGCAGATACTTCAACCGCAGTATGCTATAGGATGACTGAGCAGATACTTAAACCGCAGTATGCTATAGGATGACTGAGAAGATACTTCAACRGCAGTATGCTATAGGATGACTGAGAAGATATTTCAACCGCAGTATGCTATAGGTTGTTTGCCATCTGAAAACACAAAATTAAGCCAAAGACACGTGGAAAATAGCGGATTCGGATACACAAGTTAACAAGTCTGAATTGTTCTTTGAGTATATTATCATTGGATATTGCTTTTTTCTTCTTTACAGCCAAAGTGTGTCCGAACATGACCGCGAAGGGAAGCGATTCAGACAATAAGGTCTAAACTCAACAATGAAGCCAAATCGTATAGATCTACATTGTGGTTGATAGGCCTATATATTTATTTATTAAGTAATTCAATTTTCTTTAATTGACGAATTGTTCAATAATTATGTAATAAACAAATATGTTGCATAACTATATGACGTCATGATTTGTAACGTCAGTCGCCTATTAGGCTATAATAGTAGGCTATAATAGGCCTATGAATACTATAACTATTAAAGAAGTACTAGTAATGTCCTAAATTACTAAAATGTTATATATATATATATATATATATATATATATATATATATATATATATATTTATATAATAACCTTTTAGTAATTAGTCATATCTAGTCACACTAGATTTCCTATAGTAATTTCTAAAGTAATTTCCCGAAAATACCATTAGATTCTTAAAGAATATCATTATTTTTATAGTAATTACTATAATATTACTATAATATTCCTATGATAAATTTGTATGATAATCTTACAGGATTACTATAGTAATGGCCGAAAATACTATAAGATTCATTATAGGAATTTCTATAATAATTACTATAATATTACTAAATCAAATCAAATCAAATGTTATTGATCACATACACATGGTTAGCAGATCTTATTGCCAGTGTAGCGAAATGCTTGTGCTTCTAGTTCCGACAGTGCAGTAATATCTAACAAGTAATATCTAACAATTCCACAACAGATACCTAACACACTCAAATCTAAGTAAAGGAATGGAATAAGAATATATACATATAAATATATGGATTAAGTAATGAAGAGCGGCATAGGCTAAGATACAGTAGATAGTATAGAATACAGTATATACATATGAGTTGAGTAATACAAGAAATGTAAACATTTTTAAAGTGGCATTATTAAAGTGACTAGTGTTCCACTTATTAAAGTGGCCAATGATTCTTCAAGTCTGTATGTAGCAGCAGCCTCTGTGTTAGTGATGGCTGTTTAACAGTCTGATGGCCTTGAGATAGAAGCTGTTTTTCAGTCTCTCGGTCCCACCTGTACTGACCTCGCCTTCTGGATGGTAGTAGGGTGAACAGGCCGTGGCTCGGGTGGTTGTTGTCCTTGATGATCTTTATGGCCTTCCTGTGACATCGGGTGGTGTAGGTGTCCTGGAGGGCAGGTAGTTTGCCCCCGGTGATGCGTTGTGCAGACCTCACTACTATCTGGAGAGCCCTGCGGTTGTGGGCGGGGCAGTTGCCGTACCAGGCGGTGATACAGCCCGACAGGATGCTCTCAATTATGCATCTGTAAAAGTTTGTGAGGGTTTTAGATGACAAGACAAATTTCTTCAGCCTCCTGAGGTTGAAGAGGCGCTGCGCCTTCTTCACCACACTGTTAGATGCACTATTGTAAAGTGGTTGTTCCACTGGATATCATAAGGTGAATGCACCAATTTGTAKGTCGCTCTGGATAAGAGCGTCTGCTAAATGACTTAAATGTAAATGTAAATGTCTGTGTCGTGGACCATTTCAGTTTGTCTGTGATGTGTATGCCGAGGAACTTAAAACTTTCCACCTTCTCCACTGCTGTCCCGTCGATGTGGATAGAGGGGTGCTCCCTCTGCTCTTTCCTGAAGTCCACGATCATCTCCTTTGTTTTGTTGATGTTGAGTGAGAGGTTATTTTCCTGACGCCACACTCAGAGAACCCTCACCTCCTCCCTGTAGGCCGTCTCGTCGTTGTTGGTAATCAGGCCTACTACTGTTGTGTTGTCTACAAACTTGATGATTGAGTTGGAGGCGTGCATGGCCACGCAGTCGTGGGTGAACAGGGAGTACAGGAGGGGGCTCAGAACGCACCCTTGTGGGGCCCCAGTGTTGAGGATCAGCGAAGTGGAGATGTTGTTACCTACCCTCACCACCTGGGGGTGGCCCGTCAGGAAGTCCAGGATCCAGTTGCACAGGGCGGGGTTGAGATCCAGGGCRTCCAGCTTAATGATGAGCTTGGAGGGTACTATGGTGTTGAATGCTGAGCTGTAGTCAATAAACATGAGTATTCTTATGAGTATTGAATATTCTTGAGTATGAGTATTCTTACATAGATATTCCTCTTGTACAGATGGGATAGGGCAGTGTGTAGTGTGATGGCGATTGCATCGTCTGTGGACCTATTGGGGCGGTAAGCAAATTGAAGTGAGTCTAGGGTGACAGGTAGGGTGGCAGTGATATGATCCTTGACTAGTCTCTCAAAGCACTTCATGATGACAGAATTGAGTGCTACGGGGCGATAGTCATTTCGTTCAGTTACCTTTCCTTTATTGTGTACCAAAATATTCTTATAAACCATTTGTATGATAATATTATAGGATTTACTTTWGATTTTTTTTCTGTTAAGGGTAACCTATAGCAACAGCTCCCACATCGTTTGTAATGAATTTAGGCTATGTCAAAAAAATGTACAGCGAGTTTTTCTTTTTTCCTGCTCTGGGATCAGAAGTGCTTTCTTTTCACCACATGAGGGAGCTACAACCATTATAGAGAGACAAAACTCCATCCCCTCTACCAAACTGCCAACAAGTCCCTACATGATCCACTTTCTGGGCTTGTTCCGACATTGCAGACAACAGTGCAGGTGAACTGCCTACTGACCGATCTACAAATCAGTACATCATAAATAAGGACTCATTGGGTATGTAGGATCACTTTTATCAAGTTGGTCACCGTGTGTTTATGAGGATAAAAATTGTCTGACTTGCGCGCCTTCATGTCGACTTCATGAACTTTACAGAAATCATGTGATCACGAAGGTCATGAAGTTTTGTCTGTAGTCGACTGCAACTTTCTMCTCTCTCACCAACTTCATCCTGCAGCCACCGCCCGCCTGCATTGTGGGAAGCTCTATTGTCAACCAATCATTAGGTTGTTTTTTGTTTGACTCAAAGACATGACTGAAACGGGAACCAACCTCATCATGCAGGCTATACAGTGAATAGCCTGTATACAAATGAATGTGATATTTGAGGCTCTGTTAGTAAATTGATTGTACAATGAACACACATGTGATTTAGGTCTGTGAGTATGTGATATGGGGCTGGAGCCATGTTTGACCAGTATAAAGACAAACTTTATCAACACTGACATGTTGATCTGAGCCTTGCTGTTGGAAAACCACACTAGTGTCCGACTTAGGGCTGTCGCAGATGCACCTCCCCACCCCCGACTTAATTTCTTGACTTTTCGTATACTGTCGGTTGCTTTCGCCTTACCACTCAAACTCTGCCGTTATTATTTGTAAAATCAGTCAGTCAATCAGTCACATATTTACCCATGATTCATCACGGTTTTTTGATGGTCTCCAACGTGGCCTATGTCTGCATGGAAACCCACGTTGGTCTAGGCTAGATGATGTACATGATGAGCACTAAGTTTAATGTACACTTAGCTACATTAATTATGCAACGATTGGTTGTTTACCTTGAAAGTGCTCTTCAATTTAGCTCAAACCCTCAATAGGAATGTTAGATGTAAGTTCAGAGCACACAGAAATAGCTAAGCCCTAGTTCAAACAGTGCTCTGGCACCGCACCGAACTAAAACATTTTTTTTTATCTCTTTGGAAGAGCGGGGGATATAGTGCCATCTGAAACCATTTGGACGTTTGAGGATTTTTACGATTATTCGGCAGCCTCTTGCCGCTCTTTCAGCGTGATGTTGTTGAGAAGTTCTTCCGCTGTCGGGAGAAATATTAATAGAAAATTAAGGTTGTCTACCACCCCCATAATGGAAGCACAATCATGGTCTTGGATTCGCAGGTGGAGGCCTTTCTGTGAAAGGTCGCTGTCGTGCCTGAATTCGACCCAAAACCAGCGAGGAAGTGTGCTGCAGTGTTGAGAGCGGTTGTATGAAACCAATTGGTTGGTACGTCAAGCAAAAGCTCTTAACTCGTGCCAGCCCGCTCTTAATTTCTGTCCAAGTTTGTCGTTTGAACTGTGTGTAATTCTAGTTACTGTGAGTGCCTTGATGTTTCACTGTTTTAATGGGTCAGTTGATAATCAGAACCTGAGACGTCAGTAATATTAGAACCCCTGGTTGGATCATGATGAGCCACATGAGGTTGCTTCCTACACTGACCCTCATCTCCAAGGGTTAGCTAGCCCCAAACCAGCCACAGACCAGCCCCAGACCAGCCACAGACGAGCCCCAGACCAGCCACAAACCATAATAATAGTTGAATGGAATTGCTCTCATCTCTACACAAATGACAAGAATGGAATCCTACTTTGAGAAAAAAAAAAACTTAATTGAGTTTGTGTTTTGTGTGTTTAGCCAAAGATTCACAATCTCCAAATATAAGTATTTTGAAAAAGAGGTAAATGAGACCCATTCCGTCTATAGTGTTTTATCATCCTCAAACATACCGGGCTGGACCACAGATGAGCTATAAACAAGGTTGGCCTCCCAGAAGTAATTTCTGATATCTAAAACACACGTTACATATTTTCCCAAGATAGGTCTATTATTTCAGCTTGATGTTGTCATTCTCCAAGCCATAAAAGAGAGAATGATTGTATCTTAACCTTTATTTAATCAAGGCAAGCATATTCTTATTTACAATGACTGCCTACCGGGGAACAGTGGGTTAACTGCCTTGTTCACGGGCAGAAAGATATATTTTTACCTTGTCAGCTCGGGGATTCGATCCAGCAACCTTTCGGTTAATGGCTCAACGCTCTAACCACTAGGCTACCTGCCGTCTCACACAAATTGAGAAAGTTGAATAAGCTGCCTAACTTCACTACTACATGAAAACAAAGGGTCAGATCTCAACTAACTTGATTTTAAAAAAGGGAAAAAGATGAAGGTTTTCAAATATTTCAAAATGCTTACAGAGTAACCCAGAAGTGACTTTAGCCAGCCAGACAAAGCCAACGTCATCTCCCCCCATCTGGTTATTATCAATTTGCTCTACCCAAAATCATATATGGAAAATCATCGCAGACCTTAATTGACGAGTCATTATAGTAATGTTGAGTAATCACATGTAGGGTTTAGGGTTTAGGGTAATTATATATCCTACACAGACATAATATATATCTACAGATAACCATGTCTTAGCGATGCTTCATAAAGACATGACTTTACAATTTTGTCCTGTGGTTATGATAGTGGTTCAAGATCACTCCTATGCAAAGGTTTAGCTACAGGAGTGGAGTGTTTCAAGACTTAAACTCAACCATATTAAATTGTACTTTAATATTAGCAACTTACGATTTGAACATCACATAAATTCCATTTCGTGTATTACGTGTTATACTGTGAAACCACAAAGTCCCATTTGAATTGCACAATAGAATACAATGTCAATGTGCGCTTTAGCTTTTCATTCAATGGACTGGAACGTGTTGTTGTTGGGCCTAACAGAATACGTTTTAATGCTCCGGTGGAAACACATCTTATCTTTACAGAATAGAGAAAATAGTAGAGAAACACACTTCACATGTACAGTATAATGCTTTAGTATAGAAAACACGTCAAATGTATTCAATGTCTTAATGATATTCAATATTCAACCTACTATCTTTTCAAATAGTTTAGACTTTTTACATTTTTTTCTCTCGATGTGAATAATTTAGATTTTTAATCACCCTTTGATGTTCTCCTTTACTATAAATAAACAATCTTACTTTTAGATTAAAGGTCATTTATTTATTCAGTTATAGAAACATCTCTGTTAATCTCTCCCTCCTATATGTGGACATTGGGGTCGGTAACCAGGGGTCGGTAACCAGGGGTCGGTAACCAGGGGTCGGTAACCAGGGGACATAACAAAAGGTCTCATGTTTCACATGAGGTCATCACTATGATACAGACTAATGAACATTAATGTCCATCCAGGACTAAATAGACTCTATTGGCCAGGTTTCTCCACTCCACTAGTCCATCCAGGACTAAATAGATTCTATTGGCCAGGTTTCTCCACTCCACTAGTCCATCCAGGACTAAATAGATTCTATTGGCCAGGTTTCTCCACTCCACTAGTCCACCCTGGACTAAATCGACTCTGTTGGCCAGGTTTCTCCACTCCACTAGTCCACCCTGGACTAAATCGACTCTGTTGGCAAGGTTTCTCCACTCCACTACAATGCTAGAACAATGGAAAAGAATACAGTAGAATATAATACCATCATATTTTTTCATACAGGAAAATTTGTTTGTGGCATTTTGGATCAGATAATAACATTTCACACATGACAGATATTCAAATGATAAACAAATGTATTATACAAGAACAACACAAAGTCATGAATATTGTAGTTGTTTCCTTTGTAGCTGATGGACATCAGCACATCTGTGTCTTGTACCAGAAATACATCTCGAGATGGTCTATGATTCAGAGTACAGAAGACCAAAATGTTTCAAAATGAATTCCACTGTATTAATGTCACTTTCAAAGGAACCTTTACTACAGCACCCTCATCTCTGTTTTTCTGATCTGCTGCTATAGGTGATGCTCAACTTCCTGTGTTTATAGGTGATGCTCAACCTCCTGTGTTTATAGGTGATGCTCAACCTCCTGTTTTTATAGGTGATGCTCAACCTCCTGTTTTTAATAGGTGATGCTCAACTTCCTGTTTTTATAGGTGATGCTCAACTTCCTGTTTTTATAGGTGATGCTCAACCTCCTGTTTTTAATAGGTGATGCTCAACTTCATGTTTTTATAGGTGATGCTCAACCTCCTGTTTTTATAGGTGGGGATTGCTCAACTCCTGTTTTTATAGGTGATGCTCAAACCTTCCATTTTTATAGGTGATGCTCAACCTCCTGTTTTTATAGGTGAGCTCAACCTCCTGTTTTTAATAGGTGATGCTCAACTTCATGTTTTTATAGGTGATGCTCAACCTCCTGTTTTTATAGGTGATGCTCAACTTCCTTGTTTTTATAGGTGATGCTCAACCTCCTGTTTTATAGTGATGCTCAACTCCTGTTTTTATAGGTGGATTGCTCAACTTCCTGTTTTTATAGGTGATGCTCAACTTCCTGTTATTATAGGTGATGCTCAACTTCCTGTTTTTATAGGTGATGCTCAACCTCCTGTTTTTATAGGTGATGCTCAACTTCCTGTTATTATAGGTGATGCTCAACCTCCTGTTTTTATAGGTGATGCTCAACTTCCTGTTTTTATAGGTGATGCTCAACTTCCTGTTTTTATAGGTGATGCTCAACTTCCTGTTTTTATAGGTGATGCTCAACTTTCTGTTTTTATAGGTGATGCTCAACTTCTATGCCTATCCCTTGGACCTGAATAGTAAAGCCTACTTTGTGTCAAATAATTTACAATATGTTATGGGATCACTTACGGGAGGTGTAATCTGTTAATGGATTAACATACATTTAGATGGAAATTGAATTTATAGGATCTATATGTCATAATCTGATACTATGTTTAAAAATATATATTCTTGCCCCAGGCAATGGAATGCAAAACGATTTCACCGTTCTGATACATGCAATTATTATTATGATTTAAAAACAATATATTAAACTCCTATTGCACAAAAAAACATAACCCATAAACTTATTTCTGTCGAAATAAAGAAAATAACGAACTCGTGATGTAGTCTAGGCAGTAAGCCCCACGGAACATATGCGTAAAATGACTAGTTCAGTGGGGGCAGGGTCCAGGCTAAATAGCCTAATGAATAACAATATGTATATATTTATAGAATATAGAATGTGTAACCTATTAACAATTTTGGCAAAGAATTTACAATTTTTGGATGGTTTCCAACACTTGGCGATGTGTGATCCGTCAGTTCTCTGTGGTTCTGTGCGGTTGTTTAAAGTGTATTTCCTAGGTCGGCTGTAGACCCTGCCCTCGGTATATCACTGTATTGACGTGTTGTTAGCAAATGGGAGCAGAACGTCCGATCCTTCGCATGAGGGGGTCATTCTGACTACAGGGCCGATCTTTCGCCTGAAGAGGTCATTTTGACTACAGTTGCCACTTGTTGCTAAAACCTCCAGGGCTTCAATACTCGACCACCGCAAATACATTGATAGCCTACACCGTAATCCTACGCGTTAATCTATTCTCTCCAATAGAGACGCGGATCTCGATGCTGAATCAGGATTCAGGAATACTCCCACAGCTAACATTGAAAGGAGATACTTTGTGAACTGTTTGATATTTCGGTCTAATCTGACGGGCGAAGCATGGTTGATAATACCAGTTTAGCAACCAAATCTGCTTTGGTAAGCATCACATTTTGATCCTTCTCTAACCACGTTGACTAATTGTTATTATTGCTATTAGCCTATGTAGATGTTCAGATAGTCTATTTCGTTTTGTTATTTTATTTCGTTTTCTTTTAGGCTAATTATTTACACTTTAACTAATTATTTACACTTTAATAGCGTTTTTGAATGTTTAGATTCACATTTACAGTAAATTAACTTTTTACATAACTTTTATCTCTTAAATAGATTGATACGCATGTTTCTGATGCGTAAGAAAAATAGTATGCGATGGTTTATGTATATATAGGCTAATTATTCTGTGTAATTATTTTGTCAGCCTGCCACATCAGCACTAGGCTATACAGCGCACACTGTTTCTGTGTTACTCACGTTCATTTCCGCAATACATTGTAGTCTATTTATGGTGCACTTTTGATACATGTTAGAAGCCACGTTTTAGGAGACATTGACTCCAGGGGCCAAATGTCGGCCACATTATCATAATAGGCAATGGTCGTGTGTTCTTACAGTTTATTACCAAGTTATTTCTTAATAGTTTATTGCTTTTAGTAAGTTTACTCTCCGTTACAATATTTTTGAGTGGTTGTTTTATTTGTACCCCCCCTTGCCCTCCACAGCAAGCAGCGTTCTCCTCGTCCAGCAACCTCCCCCTGCTCGTCTCCTCTGCCTCGACACACAGCCACTTCCCCGGCTCACACTCACAGTCTCAACAGCCCAGCAGCGGAGGCATGAAGCTAGAGGCGGTCATGGAAAACCTCCAAAGACAGCAGGCTGCCCGCCTGGCGTTAGAAGAGAAGCTTCGTCAGGCAGAGAAAGAGAAGGATCTCCGCTCCATGGTCGAGTCCCAGATACACCAACAAGCCCTCGCTTTCCACCACTACCAGGCAGCGGTCCGGGGCGCTTTCGCCGCGGGAGTAGCGAACTCTTCTCCCAGCTTGGTGAGATCCGCTGAACCGGGACTGGCTGTCCATCACAGTTTCGACGCCCGCAGGCACTCAGAGAGAGCGGACGACTCCGATATGGATGACGATCCAGAGGGGATGGACCGATGCATGAATGATGACGACCGGAATCTGGATGGAGATGACATGGACAACGAGGGAGTCGTGGATGATGAGGATGAGGATGAAGAGGAGGGGGCTCTCAGCCACTACCAGCCCCACCACCCCATGCACCCCGGTGCGGGACACTCTCCGAAGGGCACCCCGGTGCAGTTCATGTCTAGAATTGCCCCCTCCTTCGTTGCGCCGCGGCAGTTGGAATCACCGGGCGGGATGGCACCACAGTCTCAACACCACGAATGGACTTACGAGGAGCAATTCAAACAGGTAAAGCTGACTAATAAGTAATAACTTGATATGAAACGTTACGTACTTAAACACTAGACTACACTGACTGTACTACCCCTTGTTGATAACAATCTCACCCATCTCCTTAACGAAGTAGCTTATAAATTAAACCTGTCAGTTACTTTTCCAAGTCCAAAACACAATTGAACTTTGTTTTAAATGGCTCTATCTTTTCAAGAGGATGTTCGACTGTTTTGATATTTGGACTTCAGAAACGACACTAACTTAAGTTTGTGCCGTAGAGCCTCTTGCTGTTCTGTCCTCTCTTGTCTTTCCTTCATATGTATTTTTATTTTATTTTTCAAACTTTATTTATTCAGGGGAGAAAAACCGTTGAGACCAGGCTCTCATTCTCAATTACTGATCACGGTAATACAACAATCAAATGCAATGTGAAACAAAACATTAATCAATACAATGTAAAATAAAACATTAATCAATACAATGTAAAACAAAACATTAATCAATACAATTTAAAATAAAACATGAATCAATACAATGTAAAATAAAACATTAATCAATACAATGTAAAATAAAACATTAATCAATACAATGTAAAATAAAACATTAATCAATACAATGTAAAATTAAACTAAAATACAGCACAACACAACATTTTAGTAAAACGGTTCCATTCCTCAGCTACGAGGTCCTCAATCAAAACCCTAAACTGGCCAAGCGCCAACAGAACGCCTATTTGTAAAGGGTGTGTAAATTGTTTCAGCAGTGAGACGCATTAAAACTAAAAGTGGATTTACCTAATTCGGTGGAGACCTGAGGAACCTCATGAGTTAACCAACACTGTGAACGGGTTTGGTATCTCATGTTGTTGTACTTTAACAACAAAGTTAGGTAAGTCGGAAGCTTGTATAGTAGGGCTTTGTAAACAGAAGGGGAGTAATGAAGTGATTTACAGGACTTTATTGAGAACCAGCCACCTTTTGATACAGGATGCAGTGATGAGTATTAAATCTGCTACCTGTGATAAAGTGAAGGACGCTATGGTAGACGACATGCAGAGGTTTAAGATTAGTGGCTGCTGCAATCTGGTAAATGCTGTCACCATAGCCAAGAACTGGCCGGAAGGTTGACTGTACAATCTGCTTCCTGCTGTTTAGGGAGAGGCAAGATCTATTAAAAAATAGAAGCCCATTTTAAATCTTATGTTTTTAACTAGCTCGTCAGTATGTTTTTTAAACGTTAAGTCTTTGTCAATCCAAATGCCCAGATATTTATAATAGGGAACCTGATCGATGGGAGAACTTTTCAGTGAATAAAAATATAGTCCATTTTAAACATTCTGGAGAGAACAAGAGAACAACATATATTTAGTCTTGCCCACATTAAGTACAAGTCTTAAACCAACCAGGGCTTTCTGTAAGGTAACAAGGTCAGATTTTAGCTCTAACATAGCCTGGTCTACAGTTTTGGGGCAATGGCATAAATAACAGTATCGTTTGAATATAGATGAAAATGACAACTTCTAATAGATAGACCAATATTATTTATACAAATACTAAAGACAACAGGTCCCATTACCGATCCTTGCGGTACACCTTTTGTAATATCCAGGAAACTAGACATAACACCATCAGAGATCACACATTGGGTCCTGTCCGACAGATAATCTGATCCAGGCTAAATTTCAGTCAATCTTTGAATGAGAATGTGATGGTCAACAGTATCAAAGGCCTTGGAAAGGCCCTACAAAATAAGTCAGCACAATGATTACATTTTTCTAAGCAATGAAACGATGTAGGTCGAAAACCAGATGATGAGAGAGAACACATTTGTATTTCATTCATGTCTATTTAATAAGAAGAACCCTAGACCAGACCACTTCTTCATAGCCACCCTAGACCAGACCACTTCTTCATAGACCCTAGACCAGACCACTTCTTCATGACCCTAACCAGCCACTTTCATAGACCCTAGACCAGACCACTTCTTCATAGAACCCTAACCAGACCACTTCTTCATAGAACCCTAGACCAGACCACTTCTTCATAGACACCTAGACCGAACCACTTCTTCATAGCACCTAGACCAGACCACTTCTTCATAGCACCCTAGACCAGACCACTTCTCATAGCACCCTAGACCAGACCACTTCTTCATAGCACCCTAGACCAGACCACTTCTTCATAGCACCCTAGACCAGACCACTTCTTCATAGCACCTAGACCAGACCACTTCTTCATAGACCCTAGACCAGACCACTTCTTCATAGCACCCTAGACCAGACCACTTCTTCATAGCACCCTAGACCAGACCACTTCTTCATAGCACCCTAGACCAGACCACTTCTTCATAGCACCCTAGACCAGACCACTTCTTCATAGCACCCTAGACCAGACCACTTCTTCATAGCACCCTAGACCAGACCACTCTTCATAGCACCCTAGACCAGACCACTTTTATAGCACCCTAGACCAGACCACTTCTTCATAGAACCCTAGACCAGACACTTCTTCATAGCACCCTAGACCAGACCACTTCTTCATAGCACCCTAGACCAGACCACTTCTTCATAGAACCCTAGACCAGACCACTTCTTCATAGCACCCTAGACCAGACCACTTCTTCATAGCACCCTAGACCAGACCACTTCTTCATAGCACCCTAGACCAGACCACTCTTCATAGCACCCTAGACCAGACCACTTCTTCATAGCACCCTAGACCAGACCACTTCTCATAGCACCCTAGACCAGACCACTTCTTCATAGCACCCTAGACCAGACCACTTCTTCATAGCACCCTAACCAGACCACTTCTTCATAGCCCTAGACCAGACCACTTCTTCATAGCACCCTAGACCAGACCACTTCTTCATAGCACCCTAGACCAGACCACTTCTTCATAGCACCCTAGACCAGACCACTTCTTCATAGCACCCTAGACACAGACCACTTCTTCATAGCACCCTAGACCAGACCACTTCTTCATAGCACCCTAGACCAGACCACTTCTTCATAGCACCCTAGACCAGACCACTTCTTCATAGCACCCTAGACCAGACCACTCTCAGCACCATGACAGACACTCTTCATAGCCCTAGACAGACCACTTCTTCATAGCACCTAGACCAGACCACTTCTTCATAGCACCCTAGACCAGACCACTTCTTCATAGCACCCTAGACCAGACCACTTCTTCATAGCACCCTAGACCAGACCACTTCTTCATAGCACCCTAAGACCAGACCACTTCTCATAGCACCTAGACCAGACCACTTCTTCATAGCACCCTAGACCAGACCACTTCTTCATAGCACCCTAGACCAGACCACTTCTTCATAGCACCCTAGACCAGACCACTTCTTCATAGCACCCTAGACCAGACCACTTGTTCAAAGACCCTAGACCAGACCATTCTTCATAGCACCCTAGACCAGAACCACTTCTTCATAGCACCCTAGACCAGACCACTTCTTCATAGCACCCAGACCAGACCACTTCTTCATAGCACCCTAGACCAGACCACTTCTCATAGCACCTACAGCACCCTAGACACCAGACCACTTCTTCATAGCACCCTAGACCAGACCACTTCTTCATAGCACCCTAGACCAGACCACTTCTTCATAGCACCCTAGACCAGACCACTTCTTCATAGCACCCTAGACCAGACCACTTCTTCATAGCACCCTAGACCAGACCACTTCTTCATAGCACCCTAGACCAGATCACTTTTCCATAGAACCTAGACCAGACCACTTCTTCATAGCACCCTAGACCAGGCCACTTCTTCATAGCACCTAGACGATCACTGTGTGGTCAAGAACCCTAGACCAGACCACTTCTTCATAGCACCCTAGACCAGATCACTTGGTCAAAGAACCCTAGACCAGACCACTTCTTCATAGCACCCTAGACCAGATCACTTGGTCAAAGAACCCTTGACCAGACCACTTGTTCAAAGAACCCTAGACCGGACAAATCGTTCAAAGAACCCTAGACCAGACCACTTGTTCAAAGAACCCTAGACCGGACAAATTGTTCAAAGAACCCTTGACCAGATCACTTGTTCAAAGCACATCGAGCATAGAAGAACCCTTGACCAGACCACTTGTTCAAAGAATATAATTTGTTAGCTGACCAGGCCTAATTTACATGTATACAATATATTGATATTACAATTTTATTTAATATGAATACATGAGGTAGTGATTTATCTTAAAAGACTGCAATAAAAGACTCCTGCTTATTACTGATGTATCACTAGCTGTTAGTTGCTTAATTATTTGATAAATGCCCCTATTGATAAAACATTTTATATATAATGCCACAGCAATTGTGGCAGTATTGGCTTTAAGGCTTGACTGATATAAAACACAAAATAATAAATAGTTTTAAGTGACTAAAGAATAAGAAAGTAGTCCTCTCTTCTCCAGCCTAATATCATATCTGATAAAGATGTAAATTATAATATCATTCTGATAAAGATGTACATTCGTAATATAATTTATTCCCAATCCACCAGAGAGAGGTTGTAAAGCGAACACAGATCTAATGTGATCATTCTTTATTCATGACGGAACATTCAGATACTTCTCTAAACGTAATGTGTACATTAGGGCCCTGCATTAGGCCTGCATTAAGTAACCTAAGCAATGGAAATCCAATTAAAATCAGGGAGAAATAAAACCTTGATAATTAAGATGTGCCGTTGTGTAGTTCTTATGTTACTCATTGGACAAAATACAATTATTTATGTTTTATTTAAATTATATTATACTTCTATATAGTTCAGGGTTTTTATGGGGTTTCTCTGTCCTGTAGGTACATCCTCAGTTCAGGGTTTTTATGGGGTTTCTCTGTCCTGTAAGGTACATCCTCAGTCCAGGGTTTTTATGGGGTTTCCTCTGTCCTGTAGGTACATCCTCAGTTCAGGGTTTTTATGGGGAATCTCTGTCCTGTAGATACATCCTCAATCCAGGGTTTTTATGGGGTATCTCTGTCTTGTAGATACATCCTCAGTTCAGGGTTTTTATGGGGTTTCTCTGTCCTGTACATACATCCTCAGTTCAGGGTTTTTATGGGGTATCTCTGTCCTGTAGATACATCTCAGTTCAGGGTTTTTATGGGGTATCTCTTTCCTGTAGATACATCCTCAATCCAGGGTTTTATGGGGTTTCTCTGTCCTGTAGGTACATCCTCAGTCCAGGGTTTTTATGGGGTTTCTCTGTCCTGTAGGTACATCCTCAGTTCAGGGTTTTTATGGGGTTTCTCTGTCCTGTAGATACATCCTCAATCCAGGGTTTTTATGGGGTTTCTCTGTCCTGTAGGTACATCCTCAGTTCAGGGTTTTATGGGGTATTCTCTGTCTTGTAGATACATCCTCAGTTCAGGGTTTTTATGGGGTTTCTCTGTCCTGTACATACATCCTCAGTTCAGGGTTTTTATGGGGTATCTCTGTCCTGTAGATACCATCTCAGTTCAGGGTTTTTATGGGGTATCTCTGTCCTGTAGATACATCCTCAGTCCAGGTTTGATGGGGTATCTCTGTCCTGTACATACATCCTCAGTTCAGGGTTTTTATGGGGTATCTCTGTCCTGTAGATACATCCTCAATCCAGGGTTTTTATGGGGTATCTCTGTCCTGTAGATACATCCTCAGTTCAGGGTTTTTATGGGGTATCTCTGTCCTGTAGATACATCCTCAGTCCAGGGTTTTTATGGGGTATCTCTGTCCTGTAGGTACATCCTCAGTTCAGGGTTTTTATGGGGTTTCTCTGTCCTGTAGATACATCCTCAGTTCAGGGTTTTTATGGGGTATCTCTGTCCTGTAGGTACATCCTCAGTTCAGGGTTTTTATGGGGTATCTCTGTCCTGTAGATACATCCTCAGTTCAGGGTTTTTATGGGGTTTCTCTGTCCTGTAGGTACATCCTCAGTCCAGGGTTTTTATGGGGTTTCTCTGTCCTGTAGGTACATCCTCAGTTCAGGGTTTTTATGGGGTTTCTCTGTCCTGTAGATACATCCTCAGTTCAGGGTTTTTATGGGGTATCTCTGTCCTGTAGGTACATCCTCAGTCCAGGGTTTTTTGGGGTATCTCTGTCCTGTAGATACATCCTCAGTTCAGGGTTTTTATGGGGTTTCTCTGTCCTGTAGGTACATCCTCAGTCCAGGGTTTTTATGGGTTTCTCTGTCCTGTAGGTACATCCTCAGTCCGGTTTTTATGGGGTTTCTCTGTCCTGTAGGTACATCCTCAGTTCAGGGTTTTTATGGGGTTTCTCTTTCCTGTAGTACATCCTCAGTCCAGGGTTTTTTATGGGGTTTTTCTGTCCTGTAGGTACATCCTCAGTCCAGGGTTTTTATGGGGTATCTCTGTCCTGTAGGTACATCCTCAGTTCAGGGTTTTTATGGGGTTTCTCTGTCCTGTAGATACATCCTCAGTTCAGGGTTTTTATGGGGTATCTCTGTCCTGTAGGTACATCCTCAGTCCAGGGTTTTTATGGGGTACTCTGTCCTGTATAGATACATCCTCAGTTCAGGGTTTTTATGGGGTTTCTCTGTCCTGTAGGTACATCCTCAGTCCAGGTTTTTTATGGGGTTTCTCTGTCCTGTAGGTACATCCTCAGTCCAGGGTTTTTATGGGGTTTCTCTGTCCTGTAGGTACATCCTCAGTTCAGGGTTTTTATGGGGTTTCTCTGTCCTGTAGGTACATCCTCAGTCCAGGGTTTTTACGGGGTTTCTCTGTCCTGTAGATACATCCTCAGTTCAGGGTTTTTATGGGGTTTATTTCAATGCCCCGCAAAGAAGGGCACGTATTGGTATATAGGTAAAAGAAAGAAGCAGACTGACTATTCCATTGAGCATGGTGAAGTCATTAATTACACTTTGGATGGTGTGTCAGTACACCCAGTCACTACAAAGATACAGGCGTCCTTCCTATCTCAGTTGCTGGAGAGGAAGGAAACCGCTCAGAATTTCACCATGAGACCAATGGTGACTTTAAAACGATTACAGAGTTTAATGGCTGTGAGAGGAGGAAACTGAGGATGGATCAACAACATTGTAGTTACTCCACAATACTAACCTAAATGACAGAGTGAAAAGAAGGAAGTTTGTACAGAATACAAATATTTTCAAAACATGCATCATGTTTGCAATAAGGCACTGAAGTAAAACTGCAAAAAAATTGGCAAAGAAATTATCTTTATCGTTATGTTTGGGGCAAATCCAACACAACACTTCACGGAGTACCACTTTTCATATTTTAAAGCATGGTGGTGGCTGCATCATGTTATGGGTATGCTTGTCATTGGCAAGGACTAGGAAGTTTTTTAGGATGAAAAGAATCGTAATAGAGTTAAGCACAGGCAACATCCTCAAGGAAAACCTGGTTCAGTCTGCTTTCCACCAGACACTGGGAGACAAATTCACCTTTCAGCAGGACAATAACCTGAAACACAAGGCAAAATATACACTGGAGTTGCTTACCAACACGACATTGAATGTTCTCGAGTGGCCTAGTTCCAGTTTTGACATAAATCATCTTGAAAATCTATGGCAAGACTTGAAAATGGCTATCTAGCAATGATCAACAACCAATTTGACAAGAATAATTAAAAAAAAGAATAATGTGCAAATACTTTACAATCCAGGTATGCAAACCTCTTAGAGACTTACTCAGAAAGACTCACAGCTGTAATCACTGCCAAAGATGATTGCAACATGTATTGACTCAGGGAGTTGAATACTTATCTAATCAAGATATATTCGTGTTTTTACATTTTTCATAATGTTTTTGCAAATGTTAGAATTTTTCTTCCACTTTGACATTACAGAGTATTTCGTCCATTTTAAATTCAGGCTGTAACACAACAATCTGTTTTGAAAAAGTCAAGGGGTGTGAATACTTTCTGAAGGCTCTGTACAACCTCAGTTGAGGGAGTTTTTTGAGGTGTTTTTCTGTCCAGTATCTTTTACTGTATATGATGTTTAAGGTACAGTTGTGTATTGTACCATAGAAATCTGAAAATCTTTATATACTGTCATTGCAATTAGCTAATGTAACCAGTTACAGAGCGACACATATTTAACCCTCAACAACCCCAGTCTGTCTTTTGTGTATTTGCATGTAGTATTGATCAGTAACACTAGTGTATGTAGTATTGATCAGTAACACTAGTGTATTATCTTGACGTAAACTAGTGTATGTAGTAACTTGATCAGTCACATCCTAGTAGTATTATATTGATCATCACTATGTATTCAGTATTGATCAGTACAAGTTAATGGTGAGGTTTGATCGTACACCGACAGTGTATACTAGTATTGCTCCAGTAACAACGAGTGTATGGTATTACTTGATCAGAACGACAAGTATATATCTAGTATTGATCAGATAACAACTGTGTAGTGTACTTTGATCTAACGAGTCGTGTCTAGTATTGTCTCAGTAACACTAGTGTCAGTGTAGTATTGAACAGTTAAACACTATGGTTGCTAGTATTGATCGAGTTAAACTATCGTTGTGGTATGTTGATCAGTAAACTAGCGTATGCTAGTTATCTGACTACACCAGTTGTATGTAGTATTGATTCAGTAAACTAGCGTATCCAGTCATTTGATCAGGTAAACTAGCGTATGCCTAGATTGATCAGTAACCACTAGTGTATGTATATTGATCCAGTAAGCACTAATTGCATATTGGAAAACTGTTACGAGTTCTTAGTCTATTATCAAGGCAAAGATTAGGTCTATATATCAAGGAAAGACTAGTCTATTATCAAGGAAAGACTAGTCTATTATTAAGGAGAGACTAGTCTATTTAACGAAGACTAGTTATTTTCAAGGAAAGACTTGTCTATTTTCAGGAAAGACTAGTCATATTATCCAAGACAAGACTATAGTCTATTACAAGGACAACTTAGTATCAAGGAAAGACTAGTCTATTATCAAGGAAAGACTAGTCTATTTTCAAAGAAAGATTTACTTTTTTCAAAGAAAGATTTACATTTTTTCATAGTTTACGTGAATATTGTCAAATGTAAATCATGTAAAATGGCATGTCTCCTGTCCATAATCAAGTTTGAGAGCTTTATTTTTCAGGATGTGCTTTTCTAGCCGGGTCATTGAGAAGAAATGGTCATCAGACAATAAAAGGATGCTTATGGTCACCGAGCAGACACACTGGAGCCAGACTACTATGCGTTTTCAGAGTTACAAAACAAAACCACATTTGAGGGCAACTGAAGGAAGGCAGCAACTAACTGTATCTTTGTAAATGGGAACAAGATGTGGTGTTGGAGAGGCTCAATATAAAGACCGGGGTACGAGAGAATGAGCATATTTCGTCTGCCCTTTAGGCAGGTTAATATTTACTCTAACATCAATCTGTTGACGGATGTAGATGACAGATGCTGCTTTGCGAATGGATATCTGAGGATGAATAGATTAGATTATAACAGAACTTTCTATTTGACATATCTGACATCTGAAAGGGAAGCTGAGGTAAGAGCTGAAGGATGAGCTGAGGGAAGAGCTGAGAGAAGAGCTGAGAGAAGAGCTGAGAGAAGAGCTGAGAGAAGAGCTGAGAGAAGAGCTGAGAGAAGAGCCGAGGGAATCTGAGGGAAGAGCTGAGATAAGAGCTGAGATAAGAGCTGAGATAAGAGCTGAGATAAGAGCTGAGATAAGAGCTGAGATAAGAGCTGAGGGAAGAGTTGAGAGAAGAGCTGAGAGAAGAGCAGAGGGAAGAGCCGAGGGAAGGGCTGAGGGAAGAGCTGAGGGAAGAGCTGAGAGAAGAGCTGAGAGAAGAGCTGAGAGAAAAGCTGAGAGAAAAGCTGAGGGAAGTGCCGAGGGAAGAGCTGAGATAGTATGTGGTAATTGCATCAGTAAACTAGCGATGTTTAGTATTGAATCAGAACACTATGTATGTAGTATGATCAGTAAACTAGCATATCATAGTTGATTCAGTAAACTAGCGTATGCAGTATTGATCAGTAACACTAGTGATGTAGTAATTTGATCAGTACACTAATTTCATATTGAATACTACGATGACTTCTTATTAATTCTCAAGGAAAGATTAGTCTAATTATCAAGGAAAGATAGTCTATTATCAAGAAGCTATCTATTATCAAGGAAAGACTAGTCTATTTATCAAGGAAGACTAGTCTATTTTCAAGGAAGACTAGTCTATATCAAGGAAAGACTAGTCTATTATCAAGAAAGACTAGTCTTATCAGACTAGTATTATCAAAGGAAAAGATGAGTCTATTTTCAAGGAAAGACTAGTCATATATTAATCAAGGAAAGACTAGTCTATTATCAAGAAAGACTAGTCTATTTTCAAAAAGATTTACTTTTTTCAAAGAAAGATTTACATTTTTCATAGTTTACTGAATATTTCAAAGTAAATCATGTTAAAATGCATGTTCCTGTCCATATCAAGTTTGAGAGCTTTATTTTCAGGATGTGCTTTTCTAGCCGGGTCATTGAGAAGAAATGGTCATCAGACAATAAAAATGCTTAGGTCCACGAGCGAACACACTGGAGCCAGAACTACTATGCGTTTTCAGATTACAAAACAAAACCACATTAGGGCAACTGAAGAAGCAGCAAACAACGTATCTTTAAATGGACAAGATGTGTGTGAGAGTCAATATAAAGACCGGGGTACGAGAGAATAGCATATTTGTCTGCCCTTAGGCAGAATACTTACTCTAACATCAATCTGTTGACGGATGTAAACAGATGCTGCTTTCAATGATATCTGAGGATGAATAGATTAATTATAACAGAACTTTCTATTTGACATAATCGACATCGAAAGAGCTGGTAGAGCTGGATGATAGGAAGAGCTGAGAAGAGCTGAGGCAAGAGCTGAGAGAAGACTGAGAGAGAGCTAGAGAGAGAGCTGAGATGAAGACGAGGGAATCTGAGGAAGAGCTGAGATAAGACTGAGATAAGAGACTGAGATAAGAGCTGAGATAAGAGCTGAGATAAGAGCTGAATAAGAGCTGAAGGACGAGTGAGAGAAGAGCTGAAGAAAGCAAGGAAGAGCGACGGAAGGGCTGAGGAAGAGCTGAGGAAAGCTGAGAAAGACGCCTGAGAGAAGAGCTGAGAGAAAAGCTGAGAGAACGAGAAAGAGCTGAGAAGCTCGAGGGAAGAGCTAGATAGCGTGAGCAAGACTGAGGGAAGAGCTGGAAAGAGCTGAGGAAGAGCTAGAGAGCTGAAGAAGACTGTGAAAGAGCTCAGTGAAGAGCTGAGGAAGATTCTGAGAAGAAGCTGGAAGGCTGAGGACAGAGCTGAGGAAAGCTGAGACTAGAGCTGAGAAGAGCTGAGAGAGACTGAGACTAAGAGCTGAGGAGCCTGAGGAAGAGCTGAGGGACAGCTGAGAGAAGAGCTGAGGGAAGAGCTGAGCGAGAAGAGCTAGGAGAGCTGAGAGAAGAAGCTGAGGGAAGAGCTAGGGAAGAGCCGAGGAAGAGCTGAGGAAGAGCCGAGGAAAAGCTGAAGGAAGAGCTGAGGAGAGACTGAAGGAAAGCTGAGAGAAGAGCTGAGGAAGGCTAGACAACTGAGGGAAGAGCTGAGAAGAGCTGAGACTAGAGCTGAGGAGACGCTGAGGAGAAGAGCTGGAGGGAAGAGCTGAGAAGAGCTGGAAGAAGCTGAGGAAAAGCTGAGACTAGAGCTGAGAAGAGCTAAGACTAGAGCTGAGGAAGAGCTGAGAAGAGCTGAGAGTAGAGCTGAGGGAAGATCTGAGGAAGAGCTGAGACTAGAGCTGACTAGAGCTGAGGAGAGCTGAGGGAAGCGCTGAGACTAGAGCTGAGAGAAGAGCGAGAAAGTTGAGAAATAAGCAAATAGAAATTGCGTAGAGCTTTGCGGGACAGGAAAGTAGAACTGTGCATTCCAGCCTGGCTCACACCCAAAAATACTGGGATCTCCCTCTCTGCAGCAGCATGTGTGAGTGGTGTGGTGTGAGGGGTGTGGTGTGTGTGTGAGAGACGAGCGTGTATGTCGGCTGGAAGCCAACCCATTACGAAACAAAATAATAGAGAGTGATGTCACACACCTAGCATGTTCCAACACACACACACACGCACGCACGCACGCACACACGCACGCACGCACGCACCACGCACGCACACACACACACACACACACACACACACACACACACACACACACGCACAGACGCACACAGGAAAACAATTCTGTATATGTTGAACCGGCTGTTGAACCGGGCTGTGTGTGTGTGTGTGTGTGTTAAACATGCTAGGTGTGCATCACTCTATTTATTTCTGTTTCGTAATGGTTGGCTTCCAGCCAACATACACGCTCGCTCTCTCTCACACACACACACAACACACACAACACACGCACACGCACACGCACAAACACACACACACACACACACACACACACACACACACACACACAACCACACACACACACACACACACACACACCACACAGGAAAACAATTCTGTATATGTTGAACCGGGCTGTGAACGGGGCTGTTGAACCGGGCTGTTGAACCGGGCTGTTGAACCGGGCGCTGTTATAACAAAATGGCAGCTACTTTTCACTGTACCGGGCGTGTTAACCAACAATCACCAGGTAGCACACAAACATACTGACACGCCAGAGAATTCTGTTGAGGTACCAAGGGCCTCACGGACCCCAAAACTAAAGTGTTTCTCTGCATCTCTGCTGAATCTGCTAAAAGATTGAAAGAACGTGATCTTATTCATTAGTATTTTTTGCTTTTCTACAGTCTACCAACCTACCAGCAGGCATGCTAGCTAAGATACTTAGACAAGCTGGCTACTCTAACATGATTGATAGCCTGAAATGGCTTGTTGGAGTTATAATGAGATGGGAACCTATCTGCTAAAGCAACTTCGTAAATGCTAGGAGGCTAGTATATTACAGAGAAACAACCCCCAAAAAACTACTCATGATGCCTCTCTCTCTCTCTGTGTGTTTTGTTGTGCGTGTATGTGTGGTGATTGTGTGTTTGTGTGGTGTGTTGTGTGTTGTGTTGTGGTGTGTGTGTGTTTTGGTGTTTGTGTGTGTGGTGTTGTGTGTGTGTGTTGTTGTGTGTGTGTTGGTGTGTGTGTTGTGTGTGTGTTGTGTGGGGTATGGTTGTGTTGTGTGTGTGTGTGTGTTTGTGTGTGTTGTGTCGTGGTGTGTTTGTGTGGTTGTGTGTGTGTGTGTGTTGTTGTGTTTGTGTTGTGTGTGTGTGTGGTTGGGTGGTGTGTGGTTTGTGCTGTTTGTGTGTGGTGTGTGTGTTTGTGTGTGTGTGTGTGTGGTTTGTGTGTTTGTTGTGTTTTGTGTGTGTGTTGTGTGTTTTTGTGTGTGTGTGTGTGTTGTGTGGTGTGTGTGTGTGTTGTGTGGTGGGTTGTTGTGTGTGTGTTTGTTTGTGTGGGTGTGTGGGTGTGTGTGTGTGTTTGTGTGTGTGTGTTTTGTGTGTGTTTGGTGGGGGGTGTGTGTGTGGTGTGTTGTGTGTGTGTTTTGGTGTGGGTGTGTGTGGTTGTGTGTGGTGTGTGTTGTGTGTGTGTTGGTGTGTGTTGTGTGTGTGGTGTGGTGTTGTGTTGTGTGTGTTTGTGTGTGTGTGTGTGGTGTTGTGTGGTGTGTGTGTGTGTGTTGTGTGTGTGTGGTGTGTGTGTGTGTGTGTGTGTGTGTGTGTGTGTGTGTGGTGTGTGTGTGTGTTGTGTGTGTTGTGTGTGTCTAAATGGGGTGTTACAGCTGGTGTACCGTTTTACTCCAGAAGCCTTAATGAAGCTGTTTATGTCATCCCTCCCCCTCTCTCCCCTCCCTCTCTCTCCCCTCCCCCTCCTCCCTCTCACACCTCCTCCTTTTCCCCTCCCCCTCCTCCTCTCTCCCCTCCCCCTCTCCCTCCTCCCCTCCCCCTCCCCCCCTCCTCCTCTCCACACCCCTCCTTTTCCCTCCCCCTCCTCCTCTTCTCCCCTCCCCCTCTCCCTCCTCCCCTCCCATCCTCTCCCCCTCCTCCTCTCACACCCCTCCTTTCCCCCTCCCCCTCTCCAGTCTACCCCTCCCCCTTCCTTCCTCCCTGCTTACCCTGTTCGTCTGTCTATCTCTGTCTGTCTGTCTGTCGTCTGTCTGTCTGTCTGTCTGTTCTGTCTGTCTTTCTGCTCTGTCAGCCTGTCTGCCTGTCTGTCTGCCTGCCTGCCTGCCTGCCTGCCTGCTGCCTGTCTGTCTGTCTGTCTGTCTGTCTGTCTGTCTGTCTGCCTGCCTGCCTGTCTGTCTGTCTGTCTGTCTGTCGTCTGTCTGTCTGTCGTCTCTTATAAACCGATAGTGTGGGTCCTGATGCTGATGACTCAAAAGGACTTGTTTGACTGTTCTGCTGCCGTTGGTAACCAGTTTATAATGAACGATAAGGCACCTCGCCTGTGTCGTGCAAAAACAGATCTTAGCGTGTTATTGGCCGTTCTAACCAGTCATTAGCTGATATTGCCGTATCTAAGAACAGCTCTTAGCCGTGGTATATTGCCGTGCCTAAGAACACTTTAGCGGTGATATATGGCGCTGACCTAGAACACTTTCGGTCGTATATGGCCGTCTAAGACAGCTCTTAGCGGTGTATATTGGGCCGTATCTAAGAACAGCTCTTACAGGTGGTATTATTGGCCGTATCTAAAACAGCTCTTAGCGGTGGATATTGGCCATGCTAAGAACAGCTCTTAGCCTGGTATATTGGCCGTCTAAGACAGCTGCTTAGCCGTATATTCCGTAATCTAAGAACAGCTCTTACGGTGTAATGGCCGTATCTAAGAACAGCTCTTAGCGTGGTTATTGGCCGTATCTAAGACAGCTCTTACGGTGTATATTGGCGTATCTAAGACAGCTCTTAGCGTGTATATTGCCGTATCTAAGAACGCTCTTAGCGTGCGTATATTGGCCGTATCTAAACAGCTCTTAGCGGTGTATTAGGCCGTATACAGTACCACACCTCCTCGGGCCTTATTGCTTCATTATAACACAAACGGACCTGCCATCCAGTGTGACCTAATTCAATACATGCATCCCAATGCACCCTATTCCCTATATAGTGCACTACTTTAGACCAGAGCCCTATTCCCTATATAGTGCACTACTTATACTACAGCCTATTCCCTATATAGTGCATACTTATACTACAGCCCTATTCCCAATAGTGCACTACTTTAGACCAGAGCCGTATCCCTATTAGTGCACTACTTAGACCAGACCCTATTCCCTATATACTCACTACTATAGACCAGAGCCCTATTCCCTATATAAATACACTACTATAGACAGAGCCCTATTCCCTATATATGCACTACTTTAGACCAGAGCCTTATTCCCTATATAGTGCACTACTTTTTGTGTAGGAATAGCGTGCCATAGTAGAGGTGGTTCAGGAGTAAAGGAGGAGGAAAGTAGAAGGAAATACAACAAGACAGTGAAACGGGGAACTGATGTTAAAATCAGCAAGAGAAGACGAGCAGAGAGAATTAGCTCTCCGGACAGAAGAACCTAAACAGACCCGCTGGTTAAACAAACATTTTCACTATGACCCACAGACATGAGACAGAGAGCTGGATGAAAACACACACTCAAGCCTCTCTAAATGTGTTAAAGGCAACCCGTGACTCCAGGCAAAAAATCCTAATCGTCAATGAAATGATAGACTAGAATGAATATGATAGGATATATGATAGGTGATAGAATAGAAATGATAGGATATAGGATGACTGGATAGTGATGAGATATTAGGATGATGATATGATAGGATGCATATGATAGAATATGATAGGATGATATGATAGGATGATATGATAGGATAATATGATGATGATAGAGATGATATGATAGCATATGATATGATAGGATATAGACTAGAGATGATATGATATATGATGATAGATAGATGATATAGTGATATATAGGATGAATGATAGAATAGATGATATGATAGGATATGAATGATATAGAATGATATGATAGATGATATGATAGGATGATATGATAGATAGATATGATAGGATGATATGATAGGATGATATGTAGGGAATATGAATAATGATAGGATAGATATTGATAGGATGATAGATAATGATATGATGATATATGATAGAATGATATGATAGCGAATGATATGATAGGATGATATGATAGGATATATGATGATGAGGATATAGAATGATTATGATATGATATGATAGGATTGATATATGAGTGATATTGATAGGATGATATGATAGGATATTGATAGAGATGATATATAGATGAATAGATTATGATGGACTGATATGATAGTGATATGATAGATATATAGGATAGAATGATATGATAGAATGATTATGATAGGGATGATATGATAGATTGATATGATAGGAAATGATATATAGTATATTATGAAGAATATGAATAGGATGAAATAATGAAGCGATATATGAATAGGATATATGATGATAGAGATGATTGATAGATGGATATATGATATTGAAATAGAGTATGATATGATATGAAGAGAATGATGAGA
>NW_019942770.1:573208-582938 GCF_002910315.2 Salvelinus sp. IW2-2015 | reverse complement strand
GTGGCAGCAGGTCACAAATATTGCTGCTGTGATGGCACACTGTGGTATTTCACCTGATAGATATGGGAATTTATCAAAATGTGTGGGTTTGTTTTCAAATTCTTTGTGGATCTGTAATCTGAGGGAAATATGTGTCTCTAATATGGTCATACATTTGGCAGGAGGTTAGGAAGTGCAGCTCAGTTGCCACCTCATTTTGTGGGCAGTGTGCACATAGCCTGTCTTCTCGTGAGAGCCAGTTCTGGCTACGGTGGCCTTTCTCAATAGCAAGGCTACGGACACGGAGTCAAATCAAATCAAATGTTATTAGTCACATGCGCCGAATACAACAGGTTTTGACCTTACAGTGAAATGCTTACCTATGACCCCCTAACCTACAATGCAGTTAAAACAAAATATGAGTAAGAATAAGAAATGAAAGTAATAAGTAATTAAATAGCAGCAGTAAAATAACAATAGCAAGACTATATACAGGGGGGTACCGATACAGAGTCAATGTGCGGCGGCACCGGTTAGTTGAGGTAATATGTACATGTAGGTAGAGTTATTAGTGACTATGCATAGATGATAACAACAGAGAGTAGCAGCGGTGTAAAATAGGGGCGGGGGGGGGCAAATAGTCTGGGTAGCCGTTTGACTAGATATTCAGGAGTCTTATGGCTTGGGGGTAGAAGCTGTTTAGATGCCTCTTGGACATAGCGCTCCGGTACCGCTTGCCGTGCGGTAGCAGAGAGAACAGGCTATGACTAGGGTGGCTGGAGTCTTTGACAATTAGGGCCTTCCTCTGACATCGCCTGGTATAGAGGTCCTGGATGGCAGGCAGCTTGGCCCCAGTGATGAACTGGGCCGTACGCACTACCCTCTGTAGTGCCTTGCTGTCGGAGGCCGAGCAGTTGCCATACCAGGCAGTGATGCAACCAATCAGGATGCTCTCGATGGTGCAGCTGTAGAACCTTTTGAGGATCTGAGGCACCTTGCCAAATCTTTTCAGTCGCCTAAAGAGGAATAGGTTTTGTCGTGCCCGCTTCACGACTGTCTTGGTGTGCTTGGACCATGTTAGTTTGTTGGTGGAACTTGAAGCTCTCAACCTGATCCACTACAGCCTCGTCGATGAGAATGGGGACGTGCTCGGTTCTCTTTTTCCTGTAGTCCACAATCATCTCCTTTGTCTTGATCACGTTGTTGTCATTGCACCTCACGGCCAGGTCTCTGACCTCCTCCCTATAGGCTGTCTCGTCATTGTCGGTGATCAGGCCAACCACTGTTGTGTCATCGGCAAACTTAATGATGGTGTTGGTCCTTAGCTTAGTGATGAGCTTTGAGGTCTCTATGGTGTTGAACGCTGAGCTGTAGTCAATGAATAGCATTCTCACATAGGTGTTCATTTTGTCCAGGTGGGAAAGGGCAGTGTGGAGTGCAATAGAGATTACATCATCTGTGGATCTGTTTGGGAGGTATGCAAATTGGTGTGGGTCTAGGGTTTCTGGGATAATGGTGTTGATGTGAGTCATGACCAGCCTTTCAAAGCACTTCATGGCTACAGACGTGAGTGCTACGGGTCGGTAGTCATTTAGGCAGGTTGCCTTAGTGGTCTTGGGCACAGGAATTATGGTGGCCTGCTTAAAACATGTTGGTATTACAGACTCGGACAGGGAGAGGTTGAAAATGTCAGTGAAGACACTTGCCAGTTGGTCAGGGCATGCTCGCAGTACACGTCCTGGTAATCCGTCTGGCCCTGCGGCCTTGTGAATTTTGACCTGTTTAAAGGTCTTACTCACATCGCCTGCGGAGAGCGTGATCACACAGTCTTCCGGAACAGCTGGTGCTCTCATGCATGTTTCAGTGTTATTTGCCTCTAGGCGAGCATAGAAGTAGTTTAGCTCGTCCGGTAGGCTTGTGTCACTGGGCAGCTCTCAGCTGTGCTTCCCTTTGCAGTCTGTAATGGTTTGCAAGCCCTGCCACATCCGACGAGCGTCAGAGCCTGTGTAGTACGATTTGATCTTAGTCCTGTATTGATGCTTTGCCTGTTTTATGGTTCATCGGAGGGCATAGCGGGATTTCTTATAAGCCTCCGGGTTAGAGTCCCGCTCCTTGAAAGCGGCAGCTCTACCCTTTAGCTCGATGCGCATGTTGCCTGTAATCCATGTCTTGTGGTTGGGGTATGTACGTGAGGGGACCACATCATCGATGCACTTATTGATGAAGCCAGTGACTGATGTGTACTCCTCAATGCCATAGGATCCCGGAACATGTTCCAGTCTGTGCTAGCAAAACAGTCCTGTAGCTTAGCATCTGCTTCATCTGACCACTTTTTTATTGATCTAGTCACTGGTCCGTCCTGCTTTAATTTTTGTTTGTAAGCAGGAATCAGGGGGATAGAATTATGGTCAGATTTTCCAATTGGAGAGCGAGGGAGAGCTTTGTATGCATCTCTGTGTGTGGAGTAAAGGTGGTCCGCATTTTTTAGAAGGCCAGCTCCCGGAGTTGCCTCTTCACTGTTGACGTTGAGACTGGTGTTTTGCGGGTACTATTTAAAAAAGCTGCCAGTTGAGGACTTGTGAGGCGTCTGTTTCTCAAACTAGATACTCTAATGTACTTGTTCTCTTGCTCAGTTGCGCACCAGGGCCTCCCACTCCTCTTTCTATTCTGGTTAGGGCCAGTTTGCGCTGTTCTGTGAAGGGAGTAGTACACAGTGCTTTACGAGATCTTCAGTTTCTTGGCAATTTCTCACTTGGAATAGCCTTAATTTCTCAGAACAAGAATAGACTGACGAGGTTCAGAAGAAAGTTATTTGTTTCTGGCCATTTTGAGCCTGTAATTGAACCCACAAATGCTGATGCTCCAGATACTCAACTAGTCTAAAGAAGGCCAGTTTTATTGATTCTTTAATCAGGACAACAGTGTTCAGCTGTGCTAACATAATTGCAAAAGGGTTTTCTAATGATCAATTAGCCTTTTTAAAATGATAAACTTGGATTAGCTAACACAACGTGCCATTGGAACACAGGAGTGATGTTTGCTGATTATTATTTATTTAAAAAAAAATGTATTTCACCTTTATTTCACCAGGTAGGCCAGTTGAGAACAAGTTGTCATTTACAACTGCGACCTGACCAAGATAAAGCAAAGCGACACATACAACAACACAGAGTTACACATGGAATAAACAAACATACAGTCAATATCACAATAGAAACGAAAGTCTATATACAGTGTGTGCAAATGAGGTAAGATAAGGGAGGTAAGGCAATAAATAGGCCATAGTGGTGAAATAATTACAATTTAGCAATTAAACACTGGAGTGATAATGGGCCTCTGTACGCCTATGTAGATTTTCCATAAAGAATCTGCCGTTTCCACCTACAATAGTCATTTACAACATTAACAATGTCCGCACTGTATTTCTGATCAATTTGATGTTGTTTTAACGGACAAAAAATGTGCTTTTCTTTCAAAAACAAGGAGTGACCCCAAACTTCTAAGTGACCCCAAACTTTTGAACGGTGGTGTGTGTGTTGTTTAGGGCCAAATAGAATTCTAGTTTGCTCTGTTTTTTTGTTAATGCTTTCCAATGTGTCAAGTAATTATCTTTTTGTTTTGTCAGGATTTGGTTGTGTCTCTCTCTCTCTCTCTCTCTGTCTCTCTGTCTCTCTCTCTCTCTCTCTCTCTCTCTCTCTCTCTTCTCTCTTCTCTCTTCTCTCTTCTCTCTGTCTGTCTGTCTGTCTGTCCTGTTCTGTCTGTCTGTCTGTCTGCTCTTTTCTGGTTCTGTCTGTCTGCTCTGTCTGGTTCTGCTCTGTCTGTCTGTCCTGCTCTGTTCTGTCTGTCTGTCTGTCTGTTCTGCTCTGTCTAGGTCTGTCTGTCTGTCTGTCTGGTCTGTCTGTCTGTCTCTCTCCTCTCTCTCTCTCTCTTCTCTTCTCCTCCTCTCTCTCTCTCTTCCTCTCTCTCTCTCTCTCTCCTCTCTCTTCTCTCTCCTCCTCTCTCTCTCTTCTCTCTCTCTCTCTCTCTCTCTCTCTCTCTCTCTCTCTCTCTCTCTCTTCTCTCTCTTCTCTCTCTCTCTCTCTCTCTCTCTCTCTGTCTCTCTCTTTCTGCTCTCCCTCTTCTGTCTGTCTCTCTCTCTCTCTCTCTCTCTCTCTCTCTCTCTCTCTCTCTCTCTCTCTCTCTCTCTCTTTCATTAAACCAGAGTGCAGGCAGACTTGTTTCAACACCCTCCCATCAATGTGGGTGTTACATTTTAATCACACAAGCCTGGAATTTCTGCAGCTGTTTGCAAAAGGCTCTCTGTTTACGAGATCACAAATATAGCCTGTCTATAGACTGGCTGGCTGCTTTTCTCTGACTCCTCTGTTCTCTTCACCCCCAATATAGCTTGGCTATAGGCTGGGCTGCTTCACAATTCAATTCAATTTAAGGGGCTTTATTGGCATGGGAAACATGTTAACATTGCCAAAGCAAGTGAAGTAGATAATATACAAAAGTGAAATTAACAATAAAAATTAACAGTAAACATTAGTCACACAAGTTCCATAAGAATAAAGACATTTCAAATGTCAAATTGTGTGTATATATACAGTGTTGTAACGATGTGCAAATGATTGAAGTACAAAAGGGAAAATAAATAAATATGGGTTGTATTTACAATGGTGTTTGTTCTTCACTGGTTGCCCTTTTCTTGTGGCAACAGGTCACAAATCTTGCTGCTGTGAAGCACACTGTGGTATTTCACCCAGTAGATATGGGAGTTTATCAAAATTGGGTTTGTTTTCGAATTCTTTGTGGATCTGTGAAATCCGAGGGAAATATGTGTCTCTAATATGGTCATACATTTGGCAGGAGGTTAGGAAGTGCAGCTCATTTGCCACCTCATTTTGTGGGCAGTGTGCACATAGCCTGTTGCTCAATAGCAAGGCTATGCTCACTGAGTCTGTACATAGTCAAAGCTTTCCTTAAGTTTGGGTCAGTCACTGTGGTCAGGTATTCTGCCACTGTGTACTCTCTGTTTAGGGCCAAATAGCATTCTAGTTTGCTCTGTTTTTTTGTTAATTATTTCCAATGTAATTATCTTTTTGTTTTCTCATGATTTGCTTGGGTCTAATTGTGCTGCTGTTCTGGGGCTCTGTGGGGTCTGTTTGTGTTTGTGAACAGAGCCCCAGGACCAGCTTGCTTAGGGGACTCTTCTCCAGGTTCATCTCTCTCTAGGTGATGGCTTTGTTATGGAAAGTTTGGGAATCACTTCCTTTTAGGTGGTTGTTGAATTTAACGGCTCTTTTGCATTTTGATAATTAGTGGATATCGGCCTAATTCTGCTCTGACTCCTCTGTTCTCTTTACCCAAAATACAACCTGTCTATAGACTGTCTGGTTGCTTCTCTCTGACTCCTCTGTTCTTAAAGTAGGTAGCTCGGCTATAAATGAAAGTCCATCACACAGTGCTTGGTAGCAGTGGTGTAAAGTACTTAGGTAAAAATACTTTCAATTACTACTTAAGTAGCTTTTTTGGGGGTATCTGTACTTTACTGTTTATATTTTTGACAACTTTACTTTTACTTCACTACATTCCAAAATAAAATATTGTACTTTTTACTCGATCCATTTTCCCTGACAACCAAAATTACTCATTGCATTTTGAATGCTAAACAGGACAGGAAAATAGCCAAATGTACACACTTATCAAGAGAACACGTGGTCATCCCAACTGCCTCTGTTCTGGCCGACTCATTAAACACAAATGCATCTTTTGTAAATAACGTCGGAGTGTCAGAGTGTTGGAGTGTTGGAGTGTCAGAGTGTCGGAGTGTCAGAGTGTCAGAGTGTCAGAGTGTCAGAGTGTCGGAGTGTCAGAGTGTCAGAGTGTCAGAGTGTCAGAGTGTCAGAGTGTCAGAGTGTCGGAGTGTCAGAGTGTCAGAGTGTCAGAGTGTCGGAGTGTGACCCTGGCTATCCACAAAAAAAAATTTTAACAAGAAAATGGTGCTGTCTGCTTTGCTTAATATAAGGAATTTAAAATGATTTTATTCAAGTAATATTTTACCGGGTGACTTTCACTTTTACTTGAGTAACTTTCTATGAAGGTATCTTTACTGTTACTCAAGTATGACAATTGGGTTCTTTTTCCACCGCTGCTTGGTAGTCCTTTACACTCGTACCTGTACACGGGTTGAAAATGGCTTATTTGGACACTATCAAGCACCTCAATCTGAACACAGTGGTTGAACAGTAAACATGCTATACATGACGCCAGAGCTCAGGCTCTGTTCCTCACAGCTTTGGATGGGTTTTGATTGACAGCCGTTCTGAACTTGAGCACGTCGCGTGACAAGAAGTCACCCCCTTAATCCCTCCAGGTAATTGGGCAACTTTTACACATTTTTGTTGTTGTCTGAGTGAGGATAAATGCTGTACATTTAAGAGGTGTCTATGTATTTTGAAAGATGAGATGTTGAGGATTATATTAAATACCGCTTTGATGTCATACAAGCAAACCAAACACCTGTGAGGTCCAAATGTGCTGGACTTCATATTTCCATCCCCATATCATGTTCACGTTTAGTGTCCATGTTTATGATTCACTGTGTTTTAAATGTTACAGTTACAAGATACCATGGCGTCCACCCTGGTTGGTTGAAAATTCACCGTGGCAACATGCACTCATGACTTGCCTTTTTGATTCCCTGCCTTGTTGAAAAGTCTTAACGCCTGTAGATCCTATCTTATTAACTTAGCTCGTTTCATGTTGGCAAACGCGCCAATTAATTAGCCGCAAGTAACAGAGCGCTCGAATGATACCCCACCTGACACAGGATCGATTTGTAATGGACCGTTTTTTGGATTTGCTGCCTTTTTGATTAAACACTAACAGTACTTGTGTGAAAGTTGGCGGGGATGCAGGATTGTTAAGTGTGTTCCGCTCTAAGTTCCTCACGGCACAGCGGAGCGAGAGCTCAAAAAAAGCACCTTAGTGTTGAAGATGACATGACCTTATGAACTTTTTGAACTCTGAGAGGTGTTGTTCCACTCGAGATCAACCAAGGTAGGGTCCTTCTCCACTCAAACCCTTGTAACCTCGTTTTGTCTATGTTTCATCTTACCCCACCATTTTCCTAGGGAATTAGTCCTTTACATGTTAACTGAATGTTATAGTATATATAGTAGTCTATATATATATATATATAGTATAGTCTGAATGTATCTGGAGTTATTTTCAGATTTCGTTAGCAACAAATGTGGTGAAAAAGATACAGCTAAATGTAAAAAAGCCACATAAAACCAACAGTGTTTGATGTTTAGGATTCAGTCTTGTCAGTGTGAAACCTGTTTGTGTCCTCACATTTGGTCTACACATTTTTCCATTAATCTTCCAACACTTTTCCCTTTCAGTTTGCTACCCACTCTTATGGCATTTATTGATTTTTTCTTTGGCTGCCAATCCCGACACAGGTACACTTATTGACAACATCCAGCTTCAAGTGCAGGGGCGCGGAAATTCAAAATCTGTTTGTTAAAATATTTAACTTTTCACACATTAAAACAAGTCCAATACAGCTATATGAAAGGTCAGACATCTTGTGAATCAAGGCCAACATGTCCCGATTTTTAAAATGTTTTGACAGGGAAGACAAATATGTATGTAAATCTAATAGCTAAACCACGTCAGCAAAAGACAAGCCACTTTTTCTTAACTAGCATCAGTTTTTAACTCCGTCACTAGCTGGATCACTAATATCGACCAAATTAAAGATATATATACTAAGCCACTAACCAAGAAACAACTTCATAAGATGGACTATGTCTGTAACATATTTATTTGTATAGCATATGTATTTTTTTGAAAAATTGCAGATTTATGGTTATAAATCATACAAATTACATTTTCAGCTACAATCAGAAATTTTGCCAGCCGGAAAGCAAGCCATAACATTTACAAGACACCCGTCAAATAACTAATTACTTCATCCATTAAAAATATTGTCTGAGGAAATACATTACGCTGCAGACAATTGAAAGACAGGATTCTTTGGTTGATTCCAGACATATTTCCGATTTATTAAATGTTTTACAGCCGAAAACAAAAGTTAGCTATGTTAGCATTAGCACAATAGCCAGACCACACTTGGGCGCCCTGCCGACCAGTGAGCATGCACGGACAGATATATGAAATTAAACATTTTATAAATTGTGTTCTTACTTTGGCTGATCTTGTCATCAGAATGGGTTGTCAGGGTGTCTTTGTCCAGATGATTTCGTGTTTGGAGTCAGAATGGCGAAACTCCCTTCTCAGCTTAGCTGGTTTACTGGTCGACTGGCACGGATTTGTCCAACGTAAAAAAAGTCAGAGAACGGAACACGGCAAAACTCCCGAAAAAAATTCAAATAATCTGATTAAACTATATTGAAAAAACATACATTACGATGATATGGTCTCATTTATCAAATAAAAACCCAGACGGAGATTGTTCCCGTCCAAAACAGCAGCAAAACAGAACGCAATATCACTCCCAAGTCGCGCGCTTCAGACTTCCGGAAGTGGTCGGTCACGTCAAAGAAATAGCTCTTATTCAACCTCTGAACAAGATTATCACAAAATTTCTTCTCTCACACCCTCTTGACACCCAGAGCAAGGCGTATGGAGTGTACGTAGGGTCTTACGTATAATGACCATGTATAGGCATAACGTTGAAGCGAGCATAGATTTCTGACATTCTACTTCTTGGTCAGGGAAAGTGCTGCCAAATGACTTCTGTACCACTCAGAGAAAAAATTAGAACGGTTTTAGAAACTAGAGATTGTTTTCTATCCAATATTAATAATAATATGCATATCGTAAGAGCAAATTGATTAAGAGGCCGTTTGAAAATTGGCACATATTTTCCAGTTTTTCCAATACGCCCCCTGCAGCCATAACAGGTAATATTTATTATGTAAGAAACATTTCAATGTAGCCCTATCCACGGGTGGAAAGGGTTAAGACAGGTAGTTCACTTAAGTTAGGTAGTTAAGTTAAGTAGTTTGGTTAAGTTAGGTAGTTAAGTTAAGTAGTTTGGTTAAGTTAGGTTGTTTGGTTGAGTTAGGTAGTTTGGTTAAGTTAGGTAGTTTGGTTAAGTTAGGTAGTTTGGTTAAGTTAGGTAATTTGATTATACCATATAGCATTATAATAGATACACCATATAGCATTATAACAGATACACCATATAGTATTATAACAGATACACCATATAGCATATAGTATTATAACAGATACACCATATAGCACTATGTTAGGATATAACAGATACACCATATAGCATGTATTATCAGTATAGTATATATAACAGATACACCATATAGTATATATAACAGATACACCATATAGTATTTATAACAAGTACACCATATAAGTTTTATAACAGATACACCATAAAGTATTATAACAGATACACCATATAGTATTATAACAGTACACCATATAGTATTATAACAGATACACCATATAGTATTATAACAGATACACCATATAGTATTATAACAGATACACATAGTCATTATAAACGATACACCATATAGTATTACAGATACACCATATAGTATTATAACAGACACCATACATACACCATATAGTATATAACAGAATACACCATATAGTATTATAACAGATACACCATATAGCATATAGTATTATAACAGATACACCATATAGTATTATAACAGATACACCATATAGTATTATAACAGATACACCATATAGTATTATAACAGATACA
>NW_019942770.1:570057-572229 GCF_002910315.2 Salvelinus sp. IW2-2015 | reverse complement strand
GTTATAATACTAATAGTGTGTAATCTGTTATAAACTATAATGGTTGTATGGTATGGTGTTCTGTTTATATACTATATGGTGTATCTGTTATAATACTATAGTGGTGTATCTGTTATAATACTATATGGTGTATCTGTTATAATACTATATGGTGTATCTGTTATAATACTATATGGTGTATCTGTTAGAATACTATATGGTGTAGTCGTATAATACTATATGGTGTATCTGTTATAATACTATATGGTGTATCTGTTATAATATATCTGTTGATCGTTATAGTACTATATGGTGTATCTGTTATAATACAATATGGTGTATCTGTTAATAATACTATATGCTATATGGTGTATCTGTTATATACTATATGCTATATGGTGTATCTGTTATATTACTATATGGTGTATCTGTTTATAATGCTATATGGGTGTATCTATTATAATGCTATATGGTATAATCAAATTACCTAACTTAACCAACTACAACTTAACCAAACTACCTAACTTAACCAAACTACCTAACTCAACCAAACAACCTAACTTAACCAAACTACTTAACTTAACTACCTAACTTAACCAAACTACTTAACTTAACTACCTAACTTAAGTGAACTACCTGTCTTAACCCTTTCCCCCGTGGATAGGGCTACATTGAAATGTTTCTTACATAATAAATATTACCTGTTTATGGCTGCAGGGGCGTATTGGAAAAACTGGAAAATATGTGCCAATTTTCAAACGGCCTCTTAATCAATTTGCTCTTACGATATGCATATTATTATTAATATTGGATAGAAAACAATCTCTAGTTTCTAAAACCGTTCTAATTTTTTCTCTGAGTGGTACAGAAGTCATTTGGCAGCACTTTCCCTGACCAAGAAGTAGAATGTCAGAAATCTATGCTCGCTTCAACGTTATGCCTATACATGGTCATTATACGTAAGACCCTACGTACACTCCATACGCCTTGCTCTGGGTGTCAAGAGGAGATACACCATATAGTATTATAACAGATACACCATATAGTATTATAACAGATACACCATATAGTATTATAACAGATACACCATATAGTATTATAAGTGTGTGTGTTGTCTTGGGAGAGGTGGGGTGGCCCAGGCTAGTACTGACTGGACTATATTACTTTACCGCTGAGTGCCGAGTCAAGCCTCGCCTCTTCTCCAAAACACTCCAGTCTACGCTGCTTGATTCATGTGTGTCTTATGTTGTCACTCTTTACCCTAATACACGTTGACATGAGGACAGGTTGGTGCCATATGGTATTAGGGCCCTCTCTACACCGTACAGGCTGTAGGGCAGGATAGCACTGTGCATTCAGCTGCCTAGGCTTATTCATGTTTACAACTCATGAAGAAATGTAAATTAAGGGATTTATCTGTTGCATTTGAATTGCTTGTATTCATAATTCTGCTGTATGTAATTGGTTTTACAGAGATAAATAAGGTTGGCTATGCAGCACCATATTGACTGAGGGGGACAGGTTGGTTAATCAGCACCATATTGACTGAGGGGGACAGGTTGGCTATGCAGCACCATATTGACTGAGGGGGACAGGTTGGTTATGAGCACCTATTGATGAGGGGGACAGGTTGGTTTAATCAGCACCATATTGACTGGAGGGGACAGGGTTGGATATCAGCACCATGATTGACTGACGGGACATGTTGGTTAATCGCCACATTTGATGGGAGGAAGGTTGGCTACGCAGCACCATATTGACTGAGGGGGAAGTTGGTAAACGCAGCACATATTGACTGGAGGGGAGAAGGTTTGGTATGCGCACATTATTGACTGAGGGGACAGGTTGGCTATGCAGCACGATTTGATGAGGGGGGACAGTTGGGTTAATCAGCACACCTATGGACTGAGGGGGACAGGTTTGGTTAATCAGCACATATTGACTGAGGGGAAGTAGCAGCACATTGTATGAGCGGCGTTAATCAGCACATATGACTGAGGGGACAGGTTGGTAACACACCATAAAATTGACTGAGGGGGACAGGTTGGCTATGCAGCACATATTTGACTGAGGGGACAGGTTGCTATCGCACCATATTGACTGTGAGGGGGACAGGTTGGCTATGCGCACCATATTGACTGAGGGGGACAGGTTGGTATGTAGCCACCATATGATGAGGGGACCGGTTGGTTA
>NW_019942770.1:556469-564642 GCF_002910315.2 Salvelinus sp. IW2-2015 | reverse complement strand
GATGTTTCTACAACTTGATTGGAGTCCACCTGTGGTAAATTCAATTGATTGGACATGATTTGGAAAGGCACACACCTGTCTATATAAGGTCCCACGGTTGACAGTGCACGTCAGAGCAAAAACCAAGCCACGGGGTCAAAGGAATTGTCCGTAGAGCTCCAAGACAGGATTGTGTCGAGGCACAGATCTGGGGAAGGGTACCAAAACATTTCTGCAGCATTGAAGGTCCCCAAGAACACAGTGGCCTCCATCATTCTTAAATGGAAGAAGTTTGGAACCACCAAGACTCTTCCTAGAGCTGGCCGTCTGGCCAAACTGAGCAATCGGGGAGAAGGGCCTTGGTCAAGGAGGTGACCAAGAACCAGATGGTCACTCTGACAGCTCTAGAGTTCCTCTGTGGAGATGGGAGAACCTTCCAGAAGGACAACCATCTCTGCAGCACTCCACCAATCAGGTCTTTATGGTAGAGTGGCCAGATGGAAGCCACTCCTCAGTAAAAGGCACATGACAGCCCTCTTGGAGTTTGCCAAAAGGCACCCAAAGGTCTCTGACCATGAGAAACAAGACTCTCTGGTCTGATGAAACCAAGATTGAACTCTTTGGCCTGAATGCCAAGCGTCACGTCTGGCGGGAACCTGGCACCATGCCTACGGTGAAGCATGGTGGTGGCAGCATCATGCTGTGGGGATGTTTTTAATGCAGCAGGGACTGGGTTTCTAGTCGGGATCGAGGCAAAGACAAACAGAGCAAAGTACAGAGAGATCCTTAATGAAAACCTGCTCCAGAGCACTCAGGAACTCAGACTGGGGTGAAGGTTCACCTTCCAATAGGACAACGACCCTAAGCACAAAGCCAAGACAACGCAGGAGTGGCTTCGGGACAAATCTTTGAATGTCTTTAAGTGGCAAAGCAAGAGCCCGGACTTGACCCCAATCGAACATCCCTGGAAAGACCTGAAAATCGCTGTGCAGCGACGCTCCCCATCCAACCTGACAGAGCTTGAGAGGATCTGCAGAGAAGAATGGGAGAAACTCCACAAATGCAGGTGTGCCAAGCTTGTAGCGTCATACCCAAGAAGACTTGAGGCTGTAATCACTGCCAAAGTACTGAGTAAAGGGTATGAATACTTATGTAAATGTGATATTTCTGTTATTTAAAAAAATAAATTTGCAAAAATTTAATGGAACCTGTTTTTCCTTTGTGTGTAGATTGAGTGTGTGTGCACTTCGTTTGTTGTGCTTAAACCTGTGTGCTACATTTACTATGTGTATATATATATATATTATCTCTTTGACAATATTGTCTTATTTTCGTAATAATGTTATCTTAATAATATTATCTTATTTTATTATCTTGTGTTTTATTGATGCTCCATGTGTAATAATATGTGATTCAATTGTCTGTCTGTCTGTCTGTCTGTCTTGTCTGTCTGTCTGTCTGTCTGTCTGTCTGTCTGTCTGTCTGTCTGTCTGTCTGTCTGTCTGTCTGTCGTCTGTCTGTCTGTCTGTCTGCCTGCCTGCCTGCCTGCCTGCCTGCCTGCCTGCCTGCCTGCCTGCCTGCCTGCCTGTCTGTCTGTCTGTCTGTCTGTCTGTCTGTCTGTCTGTCTGTCTGTCGGTGTAACCTTAGTATTAAGCCCTCTAACTGGCTAGCAACACCGGTGGGTGGGAGGAGGATTGTTCATGGATGGATAGAAGAGAGAGCCAACAAGAGAGAGAGACAAAAAAGGAAGGCAGATACAACAGTACATATATAGCCTGGGAGAGAGTGGTGGAAAGTGAGGAGGAGAAAAGATTTATACAGATAAGGGGAGAGGAAGAAAGAGAGGGAGAGGGAGAGGGAGAGGGAGAGGAGAGGAGAGGGAGACAGAGAGGGAGAGGAGAGGAGAGGAGAGGGGAGAGAAACAACAGAGTAGTTAGGGAAAGAACAACTTGAACAGAAAAAATAAGTGTTTCGATCCCGATGCAAATAATGAGCTTAGGAGGTCTCTCTTCCTGTCATCTGTTATCACTCCTCTTCCTGATGTCTCTCCTTCCTGTCATCTGTTATCACTCTCCTTCCTGATGTCTCTCTTTCCTGTCATCTGTTATCACTCTCCTCCTGATGGTCTCTCTCTCTTGTCATCTGTTATCACTCCTCCTTCGATGGTTTTCTCTCCTGTTATCTGTTATCCACTCCTCCTCCTGATGGTCTCTCTCTTCCTGTCATCGTTATCACTCCTCCTTCCTGATGGTCTCTCTCTTCCTGTCATCTGTTATCACTCCTCCTTTCTGATGGTCTCTCTCTTCCTGTCATCTGTTATCACTCCTCCCTTCCTGATGGTCTCTCTCTTCCTTGTTCTTGATTCACTCTCTTCCTGATGGTCTCTCTCTTCCTGTCATCTGTTATCACTTCTGATGTCTCTCTCTTCCTGTCATCTGTTATCACTCCTCCTTCCTGATGGTCTCTCTTCTTCCTGTCATCTGTTATCATCCTCCTTCCTGATGGTCTCTCTCTCTTCCTGTCATCTGTTATCACTCCTCCTTCCTGATGGTCTCTCTCTTCCTGTCATCTGTTATCACTCCTCCTTCCTGATGGTCTCTCTCTTCCTGTCATCTGTTATCATCTTCTCTCATTCCTCCTCTTCCTGATGGTCTCTCTCTTCCTGTCACTGTATCACTCCTCCTTCCTGATGGTCTCCTCTCTTCCTGTCATCTGTTATCACTCCTCCTTCCTGATGTCTCTCTCTTCCTCAGTTCATTCTGTTATCACTCCTCCTTCCTGATGGTCTCTCTCTTCCTGTCCATGTTGTTCATCCTCCTCCTGATGGTCTCTCTTTCCTGTCATCTTTATCACTCCTCACTTCCTGATGGTCTCTCTCTTCCTGTCATCTGTTATCACTCCTCCCTCCTGATGGTCTCTCTCTTCCTGTCATCTGTTATCACTCCTCCTTCCTGATGGTCTCTCCTTCCTGTCATCTGTTTCATCCTCTTCCTGATGGTCTCTCTCTTCCTGTCATCTGTTATCACTCTCCTTCCTGATGGTCTCTCTCTTCCTGTCATCTGTTATCACTCCTCCTTCCTGATGTCTCTCTCTTCCTGTCATCTGTTATCACTCCCCTTCCTGCATGGTCTCTCTCTTCCTGTATCTGTTATCACTCCTCCTTCCTGATGTCTTCTCCTCCTGTCATCTGTTATCACTCCTCCTTCCTGATGGTCTCTCTTCCTGTCATCTGTTATCACTCTCCTTCCTGATGTGTCTCTCTCTTCCTGTCATCTGTTATCACTCCTCCTCCGACTGATGTCTCTCTCTTCCTGTCATCTGTTATCACTCCTCCTTCCTGATGTCTCTCTCTTCCTCTCATCTGTTCTTTTATCAAACCCCAGTCCCTTCTTCATACTGGGACAACTAATATCATCCACTTTGCATGGTTTTGCATGAACGAGCCCTATACTACTCTCTTTACATATATTTAGCATCTCAATCCCCCTCTCTTGGGATGTGTGTGGTGTGTATTGCAAATTACATATTTTATTCGTCTTTTAGAATGATAGACTTTGTTGAAAAGACAATGTCATCATAGTAAAATTATGATTTGTTTTTGTTCATGGTATGTTAAATGATTTGACCTTGCCTAGACTAGACTATATTTAGTTGTTTATATGCCATTTAATGTCCCCTACCTTTCATTTTAAGAGGGGTGTTGTGTGTTTATCTATCCACGTTTCTTTGTTCAGGATAATGGGTCAGGTTTGTCAGTGGTTTGGCAGGAATGTGGTCAGGTGTTGGTCAGGTTGTGGTCAGGTTGTGGTCAGTGTTTGTCAGTATGTGGTACTGTATGTGGTCAGGTTGTGGTCAGGTTGTGGTCAGGTTGTTGTCAGTGTTTGTCAGTATGTGGTCAAGTCGTGGTCAGTATGTGGTTCAGTATGTGGTCAGGTTGTGGTCAGTGTTTGTCAGGTTAGTATGGCCAGGTTTGTCATTTGTGTCAGTTGTTTGCAGGTTGTGTCAGTGTTTGTCATTGAGTGTCTGGTCAGGTTTGTGGTCAGTGTATTGTCAGTATGTGTTCAGGTTGTGGTCAGGTTGTGATGTCAGGTTGTGTCAGGTTAGTTGTCAGTTTGTTGTCAGGTTGTGGGTCAGGTTGTTGTCAGGTTTGGTCAGGTTGTGGTCAGTGTTTTGCATTATATGGTTCAGGTTCGTGGTCAGGTTGTTGTCAGGTTTGTCGGTCAGGTTCGTTGTCAGGTTGTGGTCAGGTTGTGGTCAGTGTTTGTCATTATGTGGTCAGGTTGTGGTCAGGTTGTGGTCAGATTGTGGTCAGGTTGTTGTCAGGTTGTGGTCAGGTTGTGGTCAGTATGTGGTCATTGTGTGCTCAGGTTGCTTGTCTTCTTTTCATTCCTGTCCACTGAAGAGATTATCATCTGTTTTGTCCTTTAAAATGTGTTCAGTCAGGACAAGGCAGTGCGCCAGAGAGGAAGCTGGGAAATTCAAGTGTCGGTATCGGTGGCGGCTCCTCGTCTCTGATTCAGGAGGTCAGTAACCCCGCCCCTACTTGCCTTGCCCCCTTACTCGCCTTGCGATACCCCTCACCCACTTAACCCCGCTTCCCCTCCACCTTAACCTCCAACCAACCAACCAATTGGCTCTTAGATGCCTCCCGTAGTGCCCACCCCCTGAGGCAGTGAGTGACAGGGAGCATTGGGCTAACTAACAAAAGCTGACCAGCTATGTTTCACTCTCCTCTCCTTTCCTTCCCTCCCATCTCTTTGAAAGACAACACCCTCTTTGGCAGATAGAGAGGTGTGAGGTAACACTCAGTCATCAATCCAATAATGGATTAACTATTGTAAATGGAGTTTGGCATTGGTGTCATGTTCTACGTATAGAAAACACAAGGAAACTGGAGCTACTGCTTTTGGATGTGACTTTTTAATGACTGTTTAGTTATTACCTATAGGATAGATATAGGATAAATATAGGATAGATATAATATAGCTATAGGATAGATATAGCATAGATATAGCATAGCTACAGGATAAATATAGGATAGATATAGAATAGTTATAGGATAGCTATAGGATAGATATAGGATAGATATAGGATAGATATAGCATAGCTACAGGATAAATATATGATAGATATAGAATAGATATAGGATAGCTATAGGATAGATATAGGATAGCTACAGGATAAATATATGATAGATATAGAATAGCTATAGCATAGTTATAGGATAGATATAGGACAAATATAGGATAAAACGAGGATAGATATAGCATAGATATAGCATAGCTATTAGATAGATATAGGATAGCTATAGGACAGCTATAGGATAGATATAGGATAGCTGTAGCATAGATATAACATAGATATAGCATAGATATAGGATAGATATAGGATAGATATAGGACAGATTTAGGATAGATATAGGATAGATATAGCATAGATATAGCATAAATATATATAGGATAGCTGTAGGATAGATATAGATTAGATATAGGACAGATATAGCTATAGGATAGATGTAGGACAGCTATGGGAGAGCTATAGGATAGATACAGGATATATATATATATATAGTATAGATATAGGATAGCTACAGGATAGATACAGGATAGATACAGGATAGCTATAGGATAGCTATAGGATAGATACAGGATAGATACATGATAGATATAGGATAGCTATAGGATAGCTATAGGATAGCTATAGGATAGCTATAGGATACATTTAGGATAAATATAGGATGAATATAGCATAGATATAGGATAAATATAGGATATATATAGGATATATATAGGATAAATATAGGATAGATATAGGATAGCTATAGGATAGATATAGGATAAATATAGGATAGCTATAGGATAAATATAGGATATATATATGATAGATATAGGATAAATATAGGATAGATATAGAATAAATATAGGATAGATATAGGATAAATATAGGATAAATATAGTATAGCTATAGGATAAATATAGGATAGATATAGGATAGCTATAGGTTAGATATAGGATAGATATAGGATAGATGCAGGATAGATATAGGATGGTCAGGTTGTGTGTCTTCTTTTCCTTCCTGTCCACTGAAGAGATGATCATCTGTTTTGTCCTTTAAAATGTGTTCAGTCAGGACAAGGCAGTGCGCCAGAGAGGAAGCTGGGATACAGTCACACTATGGCTACTTAATACCTGACAACACAAGCACACTATGGCTACTTAATGCCTGACAACACAAGCACACTATGGCTACTTAATGCCTGACAACACAGTCACACTATCAATCAATCAATCAAGTTTATTTTATATAGCCCTTCGTACATCAGCTAATATCTCGAAGTGCTGTACAGAAACCCAGCCTAAAACCCCAAACAGCAAGCAATGCAGGTGTAGAAGCACGGTGGCTAGGAAAAACTCCCTAGAAAGGCCAAAACCTAGGAAGAAACCTACAGAGGAACCAGGCTATGAGGGGTGGCCGCAGTGCTCTTCTGGCTGTGCGGGTGGAGATTATAAAGAACATGGCAAGATGTTCAAAAATGTTCATAAATGAACAAGCATCGTCAAATAATAATCAGGAATAAATGTCAGTTGGCCTTTTCATAGCCGATAATTAAGAGTTTGAAAACAGCAGGTTGGGACAGGTAGGGGTTCCATAACCGCAGGCAGAACAGTTGACAACTGGACAGCAGCAAGGCAGAGTGGACTGGGGACAGCAAGGATCATCATGCCCGGTAGTCTGACGTATGGTCCTAGGGCTCAGTTCCTCCGAGAGAGAGAAAGAAAGAGAGAAGGAGAGAATTAGAGAGAGCCAAGATGTTCAAAATGTTCATAAATGACAAGCATGGTCAAAGTAATAAGGAATAAATGTCAGTTGGCTTTTCATAGCCGATCATTAAGAGTTGAAAACAGCAGGTCGGGACGGTAGGGGTTCCATAACTGCAGGCAGAACAGTTGAAACTGGAACAGCAGCAAGGCCAGGTGGACTGGGGACAGCAAGAGAGTCATCATGCCCAGTAAGTCCTGACGTATGGTCTAGGGCTCAGGTCCTCCGAGAGAGAGAAAGAAAGAGAGAAGGAGAGAATTAGAGAGAGCATCTTAAATTCAACACAGGACACTGGATAAGACAGGAGAAGTACTTCCAGATATAACCAACTGGCCCTAGCCCCGCACAAACTACTGCAGCATAAATACTGGAGGCTGAGACAGGAGGGGTCAGGAGACACGGTGGCCCATCCGATGATAACCCGGACACGGGAACAGGAAGGATATAACCCACCCATTTGGCAAGCACGCCCCGCACCACTAGAGGGATAATTCAACCAACAACTTAAATCCTGAGATCAAGCCGGAGTATAGCCCAAAGATTCCGCACCACGACAAACAAGAGGGGGCAACCAGAAGGAAGATCACGTCAGTAACGTCAACCCTAAGTGGAGCACCCCTCCTAGGGACACTATGGCTAACTTAATGCTGACACACAAGCACACTATGGTACTCTAATGCGACAACAGCAAGCACACTATGGCTACTTAATGCTGACAACAAGCACAACATATGGGGCTACTTAAAACTGACAAACAGTCACACTATGGCTACTTAATACCTGACACACAGTCACAACATATGCTACTTAATACCTGACAACACAGTCACTATGGCTACTTAATACCTGACAACACAGTCAACTATGGCTACTTAATGCCTGACAACACAGTCACTAATGGCTACTTAATACCTGACAACACAGTCACATACTATGGCTACTTAATACTGACAACACAGTCACCTATGGCTATTAATGCCTGACAACACAGTCACACTATGGCTACTTAATCGTGACAACAGTCACACTATGGCTACTTAATGCTGACAACACAGTCACACTATGGCTATTTTAATGCCTGACAATAGTCAAGACTACTGGCCTACTTAATACTGACAACACAGTCACTATATGGCTACTATAATGCCTGACAAACACAGTCACACTATGGCTACTGTACTAATGGCCCTCCTGACAAAAGACAGTCAACCATAAATCACATCGGAGTCAAGCAGCTATGGCATTAATACCTGACATTACAACAGTCACGACGACTTGGGCTTAAGGCTTAAACTGGGCTTTAATGACCCGCCTGCAAAAACAACAGTCACATACTATGGCTGCTTGCTGACAAATTCATCTCTCTCTCTTCAAA
>NW_019942770.1:545018-551216 GCF_002910315.2 Salvelinus sp. IW2-2015 | reverse complement strand
ACATAATACCGGACAACAGTCCACACTATGGCTACTTAATGCTGACAACACAGTCACACTATGGCTACTTATACCGGACAACACAGTCCACTATGGCTACTTAAACCTGACAACACAGTCACACTATGGCTACTTAATACCTGAAACACAGTCACACTATGGCTACTTAATGCCTGACACACACAGTCAACATCTATGGTACTAAATACTGACAACACGTCACACTATGGCTACTTAATACCTGACAACACAGTCACCTATGGCTACTTAATGCCTGAACACAGTCACACTATGGCTACTTATTCCTGACACACAGTCCACTATGGCTACCTAATACTGACAACACAGTCACACTATGGCTACTTAATGCTACAACAAAGTCACCTATGGCTATAATACGACAATACAGTCCACTATGGCTACTTAATACCTGACAACACAGTCACACTATGGCTACTTAATCCTGAAACACAGTCACACTATGGCTACTTAATACCTGACAACACAGTCCACACTATGGCTACTTAATGCCTGACACACAGTCCACACTATGGCTACTTAATACCTGACACACAGTCACCTATGGCTACTTAATACCTGACAACACGTCACCTATGGCTACTTAATGCCTGACAACACAGTCACACTATGGCTACTTAATACTGACAACACAGTCACACTACGCTACTTAATACTGCAACACAGTCACACTAGGCTATTTAATGCCTGACAACACAGTCACACTATGGCTACTTAATACCTGACAAACAAGTCACACTATGGCTACTTATACCTGACAACACAGTCACACTATGGTATTTAATGCTGACACATAGTCACACTATGTACTTAATACCTGACAACACAGTCACACTATGGCTACTTAATGCTGACAACAGTACACTATGGCTACTTATACCTGACAACACAGTCACATGGCTACTTAATACTGACAACGCAGTCACACTATGGCTACTTAATACCTGACAATACCTGACAAACACAGTCACACTATGGCTACTTAATACCTGACAACACAGTCACACTATGGCTACTTAATGCCTGACAACACAGTCACACTATGGCTACTTAATGCCTGACAACACAGTCACACTATGGCTACTTCATGCCTGACAACACAGTCACACTATGGCTACTTAATGCCTGACAACACAGTCACACTATGCAGCGATTGGTAAGCTGCTCTGGCAGATGAAGCTTAAAGTTAGTAAGGGAGATATAAGTCTCCAACTTCAGTGATTTTTGCAATTCGTTCCAGTCATTGGCAGCAGAGAACTGGAAGGAAAGGTGGCCGAAAGAGGTGTTGGCTTTGGGGATGACCTGTGAAATATACCTGCTGGAGCGCGTGCTACGAGTGGGTGCTGCTATGGTGACCAGTGAGCTGAGATAAGGCGGAGCTTTACCGAGCAAAGACTTATAGATGACCTGGAGCCAGTGGGTTTTGCGACGAATATGTAGCGAGGACCCGCCAACGAGAGCATACAGGTCGCAGTGGTGGGTAGTATATGCGGCTTTGGTGACAAAACGGATGGCACTGTGATAGACTGCATCCAGTTTCCTGCGTAGAGTGTTGGAGGCTATTTTGTAAATTACATCGCGGAAGTCGAGGATTGGTAGGATAGTCAGTTTTACGAGGGTATGTTTGGCAGCATGAGTGAAGGATGCTTTGTTGAGAAATAGGAAGCCGATTCTAGATTTAACTTTGGATTGGAGATGCTTAATGTGAGTCTGGATGGAGAGTTTACAGTCTTGCCAGACACCTAGGTATTCATAGTTGTCCACATATTCTAAGTCAGAACCGTCCAGAGTATTGATGCTAGGCGGGCGGGCGTGTGCGGGTAGCGATCGGTTGAAGAGCATGCATTTAGTTTTACTAGCGTTTAAGAGCAGTTGGAGGCCACGGAAGGAGTGTTGTATGGTGTTGAAGCTCGTTTGGAGGTTTGTTAACACAGTGTCCAAAGAAGGGCCAGATGTATACAGAATGGTGTTGTCTGCGTAGAGGTGGATCAAAGAATCACCCGCAGCAAGAGCGACATCGTTGGTATATACAGAGAAAAGAGTCGGCCCGAGAATTGAACCCTGTGGCACCCCCATAGAGACTGCCAGAGGTCCGGACAACAGGCCCTCCGATTTGACACACTGAACTCTGTCTGAGAAGTAGTTAGCGAACCAGGCGAGGCAGTCATTAGAGAAACCAAGGCTGTTGAGTCTGCCGATAAGAATACGATGATTGACACTATACATATCTATATAAACATCAATTACACTGTACATATCTATACACACACCAATTACACTATACATATCTATACACACAGCAATTACACTACTTCAAGGCCAGCCTACTTTCTGATACAAAGTGACGTGTACTTAACCTAGCGCCCGTAATAAAGCGCAATGTACATTGAAAAACTGTGTCCAATGGCTTGAATACAGTGGCAGCTGCATTTATATAGACAATATCCCCATTGTCAATAACTGGAATTAATGTTACATACAAATAAACCATCTATTAAGCCCAAAATGCTAATAACAGGTATATATATACTCTACATGGCCAAAAGTATGTGGACACTTGCTCGTCGAACATCTCATTCCAAAATCATGGGTATTATTATGGAGTTGGTCCCCCCTTTGCTGCTATAACAGCCTCCACTCTTCTGGGAAGGCTTTCCACTAGTTGTTGGAACATTGCTGCGGGGACTTGTTTCCATTCAGCCACAAGAGCATTATTGAGGTCGGGCACTGATGTTGGGTGATAAGGCCTGGCTGGCAGTTGGTGTTCCAATTCATCCCAAAGGTGTCCGATTGGGTTGGGGTCAGGGCTCTGTGCAGGCCAGTCAAGTTCTTCCACATCGATCTCCAAACCATTTCTGTATGAACCTCACTTTGTGCAAGGGGCATTGTTATGCTGAAACAGGAAAGGGCCTTCCCCAAACTGCTGCCACAAAGTTGGAAGCACAGAATCGTCTAGAATGTCATTGTATGCTGTAGCGTTAAGATGTCCCTTCACTGGAACTAAGGGGCCTATCCCGAACCATGAAAAACAGCCCGGACCATTATTCCTCCTCCACCAAACTTTACAGTTGGCACTATGCATTGGGGCAAGTAGCGTTCTCTAGGCATCCACCAAACCCAGATCTGTCCGTCGGACTGACAGATAGGGAAGCGTGATTCATCACTCCAGAGAATGCATTTTCACTGCTCCAGAGTGCAATCTGCAATGTCGGCAAACTTTACTCCATTCGAGCTGACGCTTGGCATTGCACATGGTGATCTTAGGCTTGTGTGCGGCTGCTCGACCATGGAAACCCATTTCATGAAGCTCCCGGCGAACAGTTCTTGTGCTTCCAGGGGTTTATTATGGATCCCCATTAGTTCCTGTCAAGGCAGCAACTACTCTTCCTGGGGTTTATTATGGATCCCCATTAGTTCCTGTCAAGGCAGCAGCTACTCTTCCTGGGGTTTATTATGGATCCCCATTAGTTCCTGAGTTCTGCAAAGGCTGCAGCTACTCTTTTCTGGGGTTTATTATGAATCCCCATTAGTTCCTGCCAAGGCAGCAGCTACTCTACCTGGGGTTTATTATGAATCCCCATTAGTTCCTGCAAGGCAGCAGCTACTCTTCCTGGGGTTTATTATGAATCCCATTAGTTCCTGCCAAGGCAGCAGCTACTCTTCTGCGGTTCATTATGGATCCCCATTAGTTCCTGTCAAGGCAGCAGCTACTCTCCCTGGGGTTTATTATGAATCCCATTAGTTCCTGCCAAGGCAGCAGCTACTTTCCTGGGGTTTATTATGGATCCCATTAGTTCCTGCAAGGAAGCAGCTACTCTTCCTGGGGTTTTATTATGGATCCCATTAGTTCTGTCAAGGCAGCAGCTACTCTTCCTGGGGTTTATTATGGGTCCCCATTAGTTCCTCCAAAGCAGCAGCTACTCTTCCTGGGGTTTATTATGGATCTCCATTAGTTCTGCCAAGGCAGCTACTCTTCCTGGGGTTTATTATGGATCCCATTAGTTCCTGTCAAGGCAGCAGCTACTCTTCCTGGGGTTTATTATGGATCCCCATTAGTTCCTGCCAAGACAGCAGCTACTCTTCCTGGGGTTTATTATTGGATCCCATTAGTTCCTGCCAAAGCAGCAGCTACTCTTCCTGGGGTTTATTATGGATCCCATTAGTTCCTGCCAAAGCAGCAGCTACTCTTCCTGGGGTTTATTATGGATCCCATTAGTTCCTGCAGGCAGCAGCTACTCTTCCTGGGGTTTATTATGGATCCCCATTAGTTCCTGCCAAGGCAGCAGCTACTCTTCCTGGGGTTTATTATGGATCCCCATTAGTTTCCTGCCAAGGCAGCAGCTATTCTTCCTGGGGTTTTATTATGGATCCCCATCAGTTCCTGCCAAGGCAGCAGCTACTCTTCCTGGGGTTTATTATGGATCCCCATTAGTTTCTGCAAAGCAGCAGCTACTCTTCTGGGGTTTATTATGGATCCCATTAGTTCCTGCCAAGGCAGCAGCTACTCTTCCTGGGGTCGGCCATAAAGGCAGTTATATACAATTTAAAATATTACGTGACATTCATAACAGATTTCACAACACACTAAGTGGCGCATTGAGGATGAAATGTTCTGAAACTGTTTTATATGTTATGATATTCATCTCAACGTACTACTAGAGTGTACAATATACACAGGGACAGGTGGGTTCATGATTTCTATTGAAATAAAGTTCTTGAGATTAAAATGTGAAAAAGGTAAGATTGAAGTTCTTGACGGTTCTAGTGTTGCTAAGACAGGGTAATAAAACGACAAATATCAGATGTAAAAAGTAGGCGCAGGTAGTACAGTGATCACTTGAATAATATATGTAAATCTCAGTATGACTTCTATGGTTAATAAGTAAAGGATAAAAAAAAACTGCTTAGTGGGCATTATATAAATCATAATTTATTATTGAGGGTCAAATAGCTTGAATAGTTTCCACTCTTGTGAAAAACGAATTTCACAGGCTCTGTAAAGAACGTATGATGACAAGCTAAGAGGTCTTCTGGCCATTATCCTGCAAACGACTTAACGTCAAATGGAATTCCCAATCTAACCTTAATACAATTCTAATGTAATGCTCACTCTGACCTTAATACAACATCTAATGGAATGCCCACTCTGACCATAATACAACATCTAATGAATGCCCACTCTGACCATAATACAACATCTAATGTAATGCCCACTCTGACCATAATACAACATCTAATGGATGCCCACTCTGACCATAATACAACATCTAATGGAATGCCCACTCTGACCATAATACAACATCTAATGTAATGCCACTCTGACCATATACAACATCTAATGGAATGCCCACTCTGACCTTAATACAACATCTAATGTAATGCCACTCTGACCATAATACAACATCTAATGGAATGCCATCTGACCTTAATAACATCTAATGGATGCCCACTCTGACCTTAATACAACATCTAATGGAATGCCACTCTGACCTTAATACAACATCTAATGAGCCATCTGACTTAATAAACATCTAATGGAATGCCCACTCTGACTTAATACAACATCTAATGGTAATGCCACTCTGACCTTAATACAACATCTAATGTAATGCCCACTCTGACTTAATACAACATCTAATGGAATGCTCACTCTGACCTTAATACAACATCTAATGTAATGCTCACTCTGACTTAATACAACATCTAATGGAATGCCCTCTGACTTAATACAACATCTAATGTAATGCCACTCTGACCTTAATACAACATCTAATGTAATGCTCACTCTGACCTTAATACAACATCTAATGGAATGCCCACTCTGACCTTAATACAAACATCTAATGGAATGCCTCCTCTGCCTCTTAATACAACATCTAATGGAATGCTCACTCTGACCTTAATAAACATCTAATTGTAATGCCCACTCTGACCTTAATACAACATCTAATGGAATGCTCATCTGACCTTAATACAACACTTAATGTAATGCCACTCTGACCTTAATACAACATCTAATGTATGCTCCTCTGACCTTAATACAACATCTAATGGATGCTCACTCTGATCCTTAATAAAAACATCTAATGGAATGCCCACTCTGACCTTAATACAACATCTAATGGGAAATGCCTCACTCTGACCTTAATACAACATCTA
>NW_019942770.1:536066-543739 GCF_002910315.2 Salvelinus sp. IW2-2015 | reverse complement strand
CAATGTGGAGAGGTCTCCTTGGTGTCCGCTTTCCCACTAATCTCCACTCCCTCTCCTCACCGCGAGCGAGCGGCTCTCTAAACTACAAACCACTCACCCAACCGCGAGAAGCTGGGTAGGTACATTTGTCAGGAAGGAGCGTTGATGAGGGCTGTTGAATGAAATTGGTCAAGAAAAAAAACGAGAAAAAATCCATTACTGCGTGGGATTCGCATGGCCTTGTTAGATTTCTAATCTATTTTTTACGTCATTCAGCGGAGGGGCATTTTCGGCAGGGGAGAATGGCGATTCTGCCACCCCGAGTTTATTTCCTGTGTTATTTGGGTTTGATGTCGTTGGATAGCTAAGACAGTGGGGGCTGGACTCGAGGGGTAGATGCCCCCTTGTGGTCCCACCCTTTTAACCCGTCTGTAGAAGAAGTACGCAATAGAACATAAGTTTAGATATTATTGCATGATCGTGTCTTTTGTTACATGAGGACAATGTCTAATTGACAATTCTGTCTGTTGATGGACATCTTTTTTTGGCCTGTTTTTATTGAGGGATTTTTAGATTGGGGATCTTGCAGTTAACAAGTAATTGATCCAGCTGAGGCCTTATAGGAGGAGGGGTTTCCTCCATAGCCAGGCTTGGATTGCTAGAGTCTGAGCCTCAGTTCATATCAGTTTATTGAAATTACATTACTGAAGACTCAGCGAGAGAGAGGGAACAGCTCACACCGTCAGAATTGTTACATAGTTGATTAATCCCAAACGCCTATTAAAGGGCCATGTAAAGGAGGTTCGGTGGGGCGTCAGGGTGATTTGGTGGAGGGACTGGTTCAATGGGAGAAGAGGGAAGGGTGCGGGACTGGGCCTCCCGTCCCTAACAAGGGCCTGGGTCCGCTAGCCTGCTCTCGTAAATGGCAAGGAGGTAAGTCCACGAATAGACGAAGGGAGTATAGGGGAATCATCAGACAATAGAGGAAAAGGAATGGATAAAAAACACCTGTCCTGGGATCATTAAGAATTACCGGCATGCGGGGGAGAATAAAAAACGTAAAATCAGTAAAATTCAGTTGAGTTAGTCGAATAATACAAGCAAAAACTAGAGCGGATTGGAGATATAGGGTTCGGCGTGAGAACTACGTATGGTCGAAGGTGTCAAAATTGTGATTCTGATTGGGTTGTGGTTAGTAGGTAAGGATGTGCTCTCCTGGAGCACAAAAGATGACACAGAGACGATTTTTGGACATCAGACAGAGAGGCGGATGATTGTATTTTATACACTTATAATACGAAATTTTTGTTTGGTTGAGAATCATTTTTATTTGATGATAAATAGCGATATTATTAAAATTTTATGGCGTCTTTATAGATCCTCTGGTATTTAGAAGGAAACAGTTTGACTTCCTGTCTTTTGTTATCCTGCTCAGATAGCACACAGGGAATAACATTGCACAGACCAAAGGAAGGTTATAAACTTCTTCCTGGGCGTAATTTATCGAGGGGGGAGGGGGGGGGGGGGGCTTAGTCCCCCTCCATTTTTATTTGGCCTCAATGGTATGAGAGCGAAGAATGAAGATGAACCTCTTATTATAAATGATAATACATTCTGATCAATTTGCTCCAGATACAACACAAACACATTTGACCCTTGACCCCGATCCCCCCCGACCCCACCCCCACCCTCTTACATCAGTTGGAAATTCTGGTGGCTCTTCATAAAATAATGATATGACTGAGTAAGACCTAGTGGCTAGGACTCCTCTATAGCCAATCATTATTTACTGCCCCACTAAAAGGCGGTAGGCATCTCCATCAGCCCGTGGACATAATCCCATTCTCCCCGAATAAGGCCTAATGACGTAAAAATAGAATTCTGACAAGGTAATGGATTTTTTTCTCTTTTTTTTTCTTGACCAATTTCATTCACAGCCCATCAACGCTCCTTCCTGACAAATGTCCGGTCGGCCGTGTAGTAAGAGCCGCGCTCGCTGTGGAGGAGAGGATGGAGGATTATTGAAGCGGCTTCACATAGAGAATGATAAATCAATATTAACCCCTTTGGAAGAAAAAAATAAAAAACCAGAGAGGCCAATGGAGGCTATATAATTCAGGAGGGAAGGAGGGAGTCAGCACTTAAAAGAATGGTCAACAGTGGACTTGTTTTTGGCGTCAAGCAGACCCATGTGGCCCAGGCAGGGGGTTAGACTCGGCCCAAGGGTTGGCTGGAGCAAGGTCTCTACAGGGGGTGATCTCTCTCTCTCTCTCTCTCTCTCTCTCTCTCTCTCTCTCTCTCTCTCTCTCTCTCTCTCTCTCTCTCTCTCTCTCTCTCTAACTAATAAACATTTATAAAAGATAACTAAGAGGAAATGAGGCTCCACACGGCCCTCCGGCCGACTGAACTATGACAAACTATTCTCACTGCTGTGGTGTTTGAGTAAAAACATTAATTAATACATCACTCAAATTCCTGGAGTAAATTAATAAAGATTGACAATCTTTCTTAAAATCTAGAATCCTAAATTGCCCACATCCATTTAATGATATCTATAGTAACCATTGATTTTTTGTTGTTGAAGAATATCATTTATAAATGCCTCGTGAGCTTAGTTCAAATGGCACACTGCACGAGAAACCAAAATATAAGCTTGTTTTACTAAACAAAGTAATTGTAAACACATACGGTATAGCCTCAAAACATGGTTAAAATGGGTCAGTCCTTGCATCAAAATGACCTGTATTTGAATTTGAGATTCGTAAAAAATGTCCAGCTCAGCTTTTTACCAAAAACCAAGGCAGGGTGTCCACTTTGTTATTGTTAAAATGAAGAGTTATAGCTTTAAATGCCAAACCTATATAATCACTACAAAACCATGTCTGTGTCTTAAAGAATGTGGCCTTGGCCTGGTCTGTAAGGGGATCCTCTTTTATCAGCTGAGGAATCAGTGCTGTGAAATCTAACAGGAGCTTGCTGACACTCTGTTACTATTTGGGACTGACCCACATCCAGCAACACTATGGCTCTGTGGTAGAGCTCTGCTAACTGTTCTTGGGGGCTGCGTCCCAAACTGCACCCTGCTCCCCTAACTGCACCCTATTCCCTATATAGATGCTTTACTTTTGAACAGAGCCTTATGTGCCATTTGGACAAGTGCCATTTGGAATGCACCTCCTGGATTCCTTAGTTGGTCAGAGATCACTAAGGGGATCACAGAGTTAAAACAACAGATTAGTGAGGGAGCGCATGAGGCAGGGAAGCTAGGGTACATGTAGGCTACACTACAATACATGTAGGATAACACTCTAATACATGTAGAATAACACTCTAATACATGTAGGATAACACTCTAATACATGTAGGCTACACTCTAATACATGTAGAATAACACTCTAATACATGTAGAATAACACTCTAATACATGTAAATAAACACTCTGAAAACATTGTAGAATAACACTCCAATACATGGTAGAATAACACTCCAATACATGTAGGAATAACACTCCAATACGTGTAGAATAACACTCAATACATGTAGGTCACTCCAATAATGTGAATAACACTCAATCTGGTATACATCATACATGTGTAGAATAACACCCCAATACATGTAGATAACACTTCAATACATGTAGCTCCACTCTAATACATGTAGAATAAACACTCTAATACATGAGAATAACACTCTAATACATGTAGAATAACACTCTATACATGTAGAATAACACTCCAATACATGTAGAATAATCACTCTAATACATGTAGAATAACATCCAATACATGTAGAATAACACTCTTAATACATGTAGAATAACACTCTAATACATGTAGATAACACTCCTAATACATGTAGAATAACACCCAATACATTGAGAATAACACTCAACGAGATAACAATCTATACATGGTAGAATAACACTCTAATTACATGTAGAATAACACCTCTAATACTGTATAAGGTATAACACTCTGAATACATGTAGAATAACACTCCAATACATGTAGAATAACACTCCAATACATGTAGAATAACACTCTAATACATGTAGGCTCTACTCCAATACATGTAGGCTCTACTCCACTCCCCTTCGGTATAGATCTAGAACATTCCTCCTGACACTCATTGACAAACTGTTCTACATGGACTACAGATGAATTAGCTTAGCTAGAATCTGGTGCAATGTCTGTTGTATATTGTCCCTGTCAAATAAACAAATATTTGCTACTAAGCTAAGATGAGCTTCAGGTGACACTGCTAGCCACGTTGCTACTAAGCTAAGGTTAGCTTCAGGTGACACTGCTAGCCACATCGCTACTAAGCTAAGGTTAGCTTCAGATGACACTGCTAGCCACATCGCTACTAAGCTAAGGTGAGCTTCAGGTGACACTGCTAGCCACATCACTACTAACCTAAGGTTAGCTTCAGATGGCACTGCTAGCCACATCGCTACTAAGCTAAGTTGAGCTTTATGTGACTCTGCTAGCTACATCGCTACTAAGCTAAGGTGAGCTTTAGGTGACACTGCTAGCCACATCGCTACTAACCTAAGGTTAGCTTCAGGTGGCACTGCTAGCCACATCGCTACTAAGCTAAGGTTAGCTTCAGGTGGCACTGCTAGCCACATCGCTACTAAGCTAAGGTTAGCTTCAGGTGACACTGTTAGCCACATCGCTTCTAAGCTAAGGTGAGCTTCAGGTGACACTGCTAGCCACATCGCTACATAATCTAAGGTTAGCTTAAGGTGTCACTGCTAGCCACATCGCTACTAAACTAAGGTTAGCTTAAGGTGTCACTGCTAGCCACATCGCTACTAAACTAAGGTTAGCTTCAGATGACACTGCTAGCTACATAACTACTAGGCTAAGGTTAGCTTAAGGTGTCACTGCTAGCTACATAACTACTAGGCTAAGGCTAACCCTCTGATGTCCACAGAAACATTTTTAGTAGGTCGATATTTGTAGCAGTTACAGCAATCATATGTTCTTGGAAAGTCTATTCTAGGAAGTGCTCAAGTAAACCTTTTTTTTTTTTTTTATCAACCCTTGTTGGATAATGAGTTACTTGTTTGAGCCATTAGGTTTTTGGTCCAATCACTCAATCTTAGTATAAGATGCTTGAGAGGGGTCTAGGCAGTTAGTTGTTAATAGATGGGTGAGGAGGGGCAGCAGTAATTGTATAGATGTGAGAGGGGCGAAGCAGGTAATTGTATAGACTGAGGGAGGGGCAGCAGTAATTGTATACTTTGATGTAAAAACCAGTTAAAATGTGAGAGGCGGCAGCAAGTTACCAGTATAGATGTGAGAGGGGCAGCAGTACGCAGTATAGATTGAGAGTGGGGAAAGCAGTAAGTTTTTATAGATAACAACAACGCAAAGGATTTTGTTTTTTGGAGAGGGGCAAGCGTAACCAGTATAGATGTTGAAGGAAGGGGCACAAGTAGGCCAGTATAGATGTGAGGGGGGCGAGGCAGTACCCGTATCAGACTGTGAGAGGGGCAGCAGTACCCGTATAGATGTGAGAGGGGCAAGGCAGGTACCAAGTATAGGATGTGAGAGGGGCAGCAGTAACGCAGTAATAGATTGGCTTGAGAGGGGGAGCAGTACCAGTATAGATGAGCAGGGGCGGAGCAAGTAACCAGTATAGATGTTAGAGGGGAGCAAGTACCAGTATAGATCGTGAGAGGGGCAAGCAGTACCAGTTATAGATGTGAGAGGGGGCAGCATAACCAGTATAAGATGTTATGAGGGGCAGGCGCAGTAGCGAGTATAGATGTGAGAGGGGCCAGCAGTACCGCAGTTATAGTATGTTGAGAGGGCAGCAGTACCAGTATAGATGTTAGAGGGCAGCCAATAGTTGCTATAGATGTGAAGGGGCAAGCAGTAACCGTATAGATGTGAGAGGGGCAGCAGTAACCCGTATAGATGTGAGAGGGGCAAAGCAGTACCGCGTGATCGATGTGAGAGGGGCAGCAGTACACCAGTATAGATGTTATTGAGGGGCAGCAGTACCAAGTATAGATGTGAGAGGGGGCAGCAGTAACCAGTATAGATGTTAGAGGGGCAGCAGTAACCAAGTATACGATGTGAGAGGGGCAGCAGTACCAGTATAAGATGTGAGAGGCGGCAGCACAGTAACCAGTAATAGATGGTGAGGAGGGGCAGCAGTAACCAGGGATAGATGTTAGAGGGGCATCAGTAACCAGTAATAGATGTTTAAAGAGGGGCAGCAGTAACCAGTATAGTATTTAGAGGGGCAGCAGTACCAGTATAGTGTGGAGAGGGGCAGCATGTACCTGTATATGAGATGTGAGAGCGGGCACATACTGTATGAGATGTTATTGGGGCAGCAGTACCACGTATAGGATGTGAGAGGAGGCAGCAGTACCTGTATAGATGTGAAGGGGCAGCAGTAAAACGCAGTAATAGATGTTTAGAGGGGCAGCAGTAACCTGTATGAGATGTGGAAGGGCAGCAGTACCAGTAAATAGATGTGAGAGGGGCAGCAGTACCTGTATAGATGTGAATGAGGGGCAAGGCAGTACCGTATACGACTGTTGAGGGGCAGCAGTACCCTGTATAGATGTGAGAGGCGGCAGCATTACCGAGTATAAGATGTGAGAGGGGCAAGCGTACCTGTTCATAGGTGTGAGAGGGGCAGCAGTAACCGACGTATAGATGTGAGAGGGCAGCAAGTACCTGATTATAGATGTGAAGGGGCAGGCCAGTAACCTGTATAGATGTTAGAGGGGCAGCACGTAACCTGTATAGATGTGAGAGGGGCAGCAGTACCAGTATAATGTGAGAGGGGCAAGCAGTACCAGTAATACGGATGTAGAGGGGCAGCAGTACCAAGTATACGATGTGAGAGGGGCAGTAACAGTACCAAGTAAATAGATGGAGAGGGGCCAGCAAGTACCTCGTATAGATGTGAGAGGGGCCAGCGTACCGTGTATACGATGTTAGAGGGGGGCAAGCAAGTACCTGTATAGATGTGAGAGGGGCAGCAGTAACCTGTAATATGATGTTGAAGAGGGGGCAGGGCAGTAACTGTATAGAATGTGGGAGAGGGGCAGCAGTACCTGTATAGTGTTGAGAGGGCAGCTGTACCTGTAATGAGATGTGAGAGGGGCAGCAGTACCTGTAAGATGTGAGAGGGCAGCAGTACCAGTAATAGATGTGAGAGGGGCAAGCAGTACCAGTATAGATGTGAGAGGGGCAGCAGTACCAGTATACGATGTGAGAGGGGCAGCAGTAGCCAGTAATAGCTATTGTGAGGGGGAAACCATGTTCTCTTGTCAAGGGATGTCGTCTTGGAGAAACGACATGCAGCTTTCAATCAAGACTAACTGTTTACTGCCGCCTTTCGTAATCCCGCTGGTTTACATTCCTCCCTTCTGTAAACATGTCACAGAGACTTGCCAAGGCCAAACAACAACATCACATCACTAAATATTACACATGACTACAGCAATAGCTTGTGCAAGTATTTATGGTTCACACCTCCCTGTATTAAGTCATACATCAGCTAGTGTACAACTCCAAACCATCTGGCAGAGTAGATAGGTTTTTTTTTTCAGAACCCAACACGGACGACAAGCTTTGGTGCTTGTTCAAACCTGGTTCTATCATCTCGTTGTTTGTCTCTGGTTGGTAGACAATTTCCCCCCACCCCACCCCCCCAGAGGAGTC
>NW_019942770.1:531427-534602 GCF_002910315.2 Salvelinus sp. IW2-2015 | reverse complement strand
AGTAACCACGACACACTATAGATGTTAGAGGGGCAGCCACAAGTCACCAGTATAGATTGAGAGGAGCAGCCAGTACCAGTATAGACTGTTGAGAGGGAGCAGTACCAGGATAATGTGACAGGGGCAGCATACCAGTAGAGAATGTGAGAGGAGCAGCAGTACCAGTATAATGGTACGAAGAGGGCAGCCCAGTCACCAGTATAGATGTGCGAGGGCAGCCAGTTACCAGTATCAGATGTCGAGAGGCGATACGGCAGCGGACAGTACCCATATAGATGTGAGAGGCAGACGCCCAGACACGATAGAGTGAAGCGGCAAGCAGACTGTATAGATGTCTAGAGGGCAGCAGTAGCCCATAAAGAGTAGAGGGCAGCAGTAACCAGTATAGATGTGAGAGGCAGACCAAGTACCAGTATAATGACGAGGGCAGCAGTTGAAAAAAAAAAACCCATTTATAGGGTTTTGATTTAGTAGGGCAGCAGTACCAGTATAGATGTGACAGGAGACAGCCAGTACCCAGTATAGATGGAGAGGGCAGGCAGTACCAGTATAGAGGAGAGGGCAGCCAGTACAGTATAGATGTAGAGAGACAGTACCAGTTAGATGTGCGAGGGCAGCAGTACCAGTACTTAGATGTTGAAGACGGGGCAGCATACCAGTAAGATGTGAGAGGGCAGCAGTACCAGTATAATGTAGAGGGCAGCAGACCCAGTATAGAATGTAGAGGGGCAGCAGTACAGTATAGGTGAGAGGGCAGCATAACCGTAATAGATTAAGAGGCAGCAGTACCAGTACGAGAGTGAGAGGGGCAGCAGTACCAGTATCAGATAGTGACGAGGCGGCAAGTACCAGTAAATTGACAGGGGCAGCATACCAGTATAGATGCCTTGAGAGGGGCAGACCAGTACCCAGTATAGATGCTGAGGGGGCAGCAGTACCGTATAGATGTTAGAGAGCAGCCAGGACCTATAATGTAGAGGGCACAGTACCAGTTAGAGTGAGAGGGGCAGCAGTACCAGTATAGATGTTAGAGGCAGCCAGTACCAGTATAGATTGAGAGCGGCGCAGTACCCACTATAGAATGTTAGAGGCAGCATTACCTTATAGATGTGACAGGGCAGCAAACCAGTATAGCATGTGAGAGGGCAGCCAATACCAGGATAGATGGTGAGAGGGGCAGCAGTACCGGCTATAGCATGTTAGAGGGCCAGCAGTACCTTGTATAGCAGGTTAGAGGGCCAGCCAGTACCAGTGTAGATTGTGAGAGGGGCAAGCAGATACCAGTATAAATGTTAAGAGGGGCAGCAGTACCAGTATAGATGTGAGAGGGGCAGCAGTACCCATATAGATGTTAGAGGGGCAGCAGTACCTGTATAGATGTGACAGGGGCAGCAGTACCAGTATAGATGTGAGACTGCTTTTCAAATTCCACTGGTTCCACATTCCCTCCCTCTGCAAACATCTCGGAGGCCTGGCCAGGTTAACAACAACATCCCATTACCAAATATACACATGACAGAGCACATATTTTTGGCCCTGGTTCAATACTCCTGTATTAAGTCATACATCTGCTGTGTGTAACTCAAATATCTGTAGACTGTTTCTTCAGACACGGAACCGACAGACAAGCTTTGGGCTTGTTCCAACCTGCTCTGCATCTTGTTATGTAGAGTTAAGACTGTGAGTCATTGGACCAAAAGACTAATGGCTCGAACTAGTAATGCATTATCCAACAAGTAACGCATTTTCCAACAAGCAACACATTATCCAACAGGTGTTGATAAATTGTCTTAAGACAATACCATATGTTAGTTTAGAACCCCCCAGTTCTTCAACATGTACAGGCTAAACTCTTGCCTTTGGAAAGAAAAGTAGGCTACATTACAACAACCGTGACTGATGTTTTCTATCAGATTCAGTCGACACAATGAAATTAGTGAAACCGAAGAGCACTTTTTTAATTTGCTCATTGACGGCTGGGGTCTTTGAATTATTAAAGACGAAAAGCGGTGTGTTACCCCCCTATGTAACTCACGCCTAGCAGTGTGGCTAGCAGTGTGGCCTGATGCTAGCCTTAGCCTCGCCTAGCAGTATGGCCTGACGCTAGCCTTAGCCTCGCCTAGCAGTGCGGCTAGCAGTATGGCCTGACGCTAGCCTTAGGCTCGCCTAGCAGTGTGGCTAGCAGTATGGCCTGACGCTAGCCTTAGCCTCGCCTAGCAGTGTGGCTAGCAGTATGGCCTGACGCTAGCCTTAGCCTCGCCTAGCAGCGTGGCTAGCAGTGTGGCTAGCAGTATGGCCTGACGCTAGCCTTAGCCTCGCCTAGCAGCGTGGCTAGCAGTATGGCCTGCTAGCCACACAGCAGTAAGTAGCGTCCTAACACAGGGCCAGGGGATGTGGGTCAGTCCCAAACAGAAGCAGAGTGTCAAGCAAGCTCCTGTTAGATTTCACAGTACCCATTCATCGGCTGATACAATAGGATCCCCTTTGCCAGGCTGGCTTTCTTAAACACACAGACTTGGGGTGTGCAGCAATGAACAATATGTGTATATCATTTAACAATGATTGACAAAATCATCATTCATTTACTGCAGGAATGGGCCGTGATGTATTCATTAATCAATCCTAGCCTACCACTAGTGGGGATCACACGTAAAGATCTAGGTGTGACGGGGCTATTGTGAATAGTTCTGGCCACTGAACCGTACAGCCGGTCGGAGGGCCATGTGGAGCCTCATTTCCTTAGTTATCTGTTATAAATATGTATTAGTTAGAGAGAGACAGAGAGAGAGAGAGTGAGTGAGAGTCCGACCCCCTTTCCTGGGCTACTTGGGTCTGCTTGATGCTAAAAACAAGACCACTGTTGACCATTGTTTTAAGACAAGACCACTGTTGACCATTGGTTTAAGACAAGACCACTGTTGACCATTGTTTTAAGACAAGACCACTGTTGACCATTGTTTTAAGATAAGGCCACTGTTCACCATTGTTTTAAGACAAGACCACTGTTGACCATTGTTTTAAGACAAGACCACTGTTGACCATTGTTTTAAGACAAGACCACTGTTGACCACTGTTTTAAGACAAGACCACTGTTCACCATTGTTTTAAGACAAGACCACTGTTGACCATTTTGGTTTTAAGACAAGACAATGTTGACCATTGTTGTACGACACAC
>NW_019942770.1:516334-531402 GCF_002910315.2 Salvelinus sp. IW2-2015 | reverse complement strand
GATTGTTGTACGACAGGACCATTGTTTTAAGACAGAACCATTGTTGACCATTGTTTAAAGAAAAGACAACTGTTGACCATTGTTTATAAGAACAAGACGCACTGTTGACCATTTAAGACAAGACCACTGTTGACCATTTAACAAGACCTGTTGACCATTGTTTTAAGATCAAGACCACTGGTTGACCATATGTTTAAAGTGCTGACTCCCTCCTTCCGTCCAGAATGATATCGGCTTCCATTGGCCTCTGCTTTTTTCTTCCATGGGCTAATATAGATTTTCATCCTCATGTGAGGCAAGTCTGAATATTCTCTATCCTCTTCCCTCCAAGCGAGTGTGGCTCCTACTACGTGCCAATCCGGACATTTGTCAGAAGGAGTGCTGATAGGCTATGAATTAAATTATAAGGGGTGGAAAATACTAATGACGTCACCGTATAGTCTTTCTATTTAAGGGAGAAATGGCTCAATGTCCTGGGCTACGTAGGTAGTGATACATACTATTGTGTTTTTTAGTGGGGCATAACATAAACGATTTGCTACGAGGTAAGACGAGACTACACTAAGTATTACTGAGTGATTGGGGTGTCGTAGAGCAGACTCTATAGCTTAGAAGGTGTCTAGTTTGGGTGATGTAGAGAGACTCTATAGAGTGTATTGGGCGTGTAAGAGAGACTCTGATATAGAGTGTATTGGCGGATGTAGAGAGACTACTATCTTAAAATAAAAGTGTCTATTGAAGGGTTGCTATGTAAAAGATTACTGTCTAATACATAGAGTGCGTATTGGGTTGTTAGCAGAGACTCTATATAGAGTGTATTGGGGTTGTAGGGCAGAGACCTGTATAGAGTGTATTGGGGATGTAGGAGCAGACTCTATATAGAGTGTAAATTGGGGTTGTAGAGAGACTCCCTACTATAGAGGGTATTAGGTTGCCTACCGTAGAGAGACTCAGCTATAGTGATATAGGAAGTGGTATATTGGGCCGACAGTAGAGAAGACTCCTATTTATAGAGGCTATTGGGAGTTGTAAGAGAGACTCATATAGAGTGTATTGGTGGCTGTAGAGAGACTCTATATAGATGTATTGGGGTGTAGGAGCTGCATAGTACCGAGTTGTATTGGCGATCATTCACAGGTGGCTCTATATACGGCCTGCACTAGTGGACGGTATTAGGTGTATAGGTGAAGTTAGTAGACGAGACTGCTAATAGATAGAGTGTTAAATACTGGGACGAGAGTAACGCGTGAGAGAGGCCATCTAATACTATAACAGTTGAGAGTGTATTGGGGATGGGCTTGATTAGTAGAGTAGACATCTATATAGAGTGTACAGTTAGCTGGGGGGGGATCTGATATCGTGATGAAAGAGAGACTCGCAGTAGCCCTTATTGATAATGAGTGACCATGGAATTGGGAGATGGGGTAGAGAGCTACTCTATATTGAGTGTACATTGTAGGTGGCGAGTTGTAGAACGAGACCTCTATACTGCGAGTGTATTGGTGTAGGGCGTAGGACTATGGAGGTGGAGAGACTTATATAGAGTGTACTTGCCGGGATAGTCAGACAGTAGAGAGACTCTATCCGATGAGAGTGTTTAAGGTTCAGTATTTGGGATTGTACGAGAGACCCTTGTAATTTGATTAGAGGTGTATTTGGGGTTGTACGAGAGACTCTAATATAGTCGTGAGATTGTGTTACATGGGATGTAGAAGAGACTCTATATTAGAGTGTGTTAAGATTGGTAGTAGGTTTGTAGAGAGAGAACTCTACTATAGGTGATAGAGTGTATATGATTTATGGGGAGATGTAGAGAGACTCATCATAGAGAGTGAGGTAAGCGTTGGTGGGTAGGCTAGAGGACTGTCTAATATAGGAGTGAGTGAGGGTTGGGCGGGATGTGGAGAGAGACTTGCGAGTAGAGTGGAGTGTATGGCGGATGTAGAAGAGACTCTATATAGAGTGTAATTGGGGAGTATTGGGATGTAGAGAGACTCTATATAGAGTGTAATGGGGATACCAGTAGAAGAACGACTACTTATATAGGACCGCATGTATTGGGAGAGCGGGGTGGTGTAGAGAAGAGTCTATACCCATAGAGTAGTATTGTTGGGGCCGGGACGTTGTAGGAGCAAACTTCCTACTATGGTTGGATAGAGTTGTTATGGGTCGGGATGTAGAGAGAACTCTATATAGAGTGCAGTTGGGGGAATGTAGAGAGACTCCTATATAGGCGTGTATGGTGATGTAAGACGAGACTCTATATTAGAAGTGTACTGGGGTGTAGAGAGACCTCTATATAGATGTGTATTGGGGTTGTAGAGAGACTCAATTAGAGTGTATTGGGGGAGTAGAGAGACTCTATATAGAGTCAGTAATTTGGTAGGTAGTTCTGTATGCAGGGTGATTCGGTGATATTAAGAGGAGTATACTCTTATATGACTATGCATTATGTATGAATACATGGTAGAGAAGTAATGGAGCAGCAGGCGGTTTTAGTATGGAGGGGTTGGTGCTGAGGAGGTAGTACGTCTAGTATAGAGTGTATTGGGTTGTAAAGAGACTTCTATATAGAGTGTATTAGGGATGGCTGCACGAGGGAGACTCTATATTAAGAGTTGGTATGGGGGGATGTAGAGCAGACTGGGCTATAGTAGGGGGGGTGCTATTGGGCGTTGATAGAGATGGCAACTGTTATACTAGTTACCTATGAGTGTATTGGTTAATTACTGCTGTAGAGAGGGATGACTTCTATATAGAGTGTATTGGGGAAGTTAAGAGATGACTTTTCAATCTTATTTAGTTTTTAAATGATGGAGCAAGGGGTTGTTCAATACTTGATGCAGAGGGTGGGGGTGGGTGGTGTGACTTACAGAAAGATGTACTGTCCTATAATTCTGGTTATTCTAAGATGTGATAATTAGGCCATATTTGTAATGTTTCTTGTAGAGAGACTCTTTAATTTATTAGATAGCCCGATGTAGTAATTGGGATGTTGTAGAGAGTTATGGCAACTCTAGTATAGAGTGGTATTAGATCAGTAAGCCGCGATGTATTGGAGAAAGGTTACTCTCACCCTAAGAAAGGATATAAGAAAAAGTGTATGAATATATGCAATGGAGGTAGAACGGATGTATGAGAGTACATAACACACATAGGTACCATAAGAAAAACAGAGGTGATTAAAAAACATTAAAAATAAGAAAGTAAAAGTTCCAGTAATGAAGAAAAGCGACCTCTCAATATAATGATAAAAAACGCAAAGTAAGTTTCATATAGGGGGAAAACGAATTAGCAAGGTAGAGAGGAACTAAACCCAACACGCTTACAGTATAAGGGAGTGAATAAAAAGCTATTGGGGGAGAACATGATAAAGAGAAGCCACCATACTCTATAAGGGGATAAGACCCCAAAGGCTTAGTAATTGGGGGGAAGACGATGTGGAGAGACTCTATATATGAGTGGTATTGGGGAATGGTGTAAGAGAGACTTCTATAAGAGTGTAATTTGGGGATGTAAGAGAGACTTCTAATAAAGAGTGTATTGGGAGATGTAGAGAGACTCTAATAAATAGAAGTGTATTTGGGATTGTAGAGAGACCTATAATAGAGTGTAATTGGGGTTGTAGCAGAGACTCTATATAGAGTGTAATTGGGGATGTAGAAGAGACTCTAATATAGATGTGTATTGGGGTATGTTAGACGAGACTCTTATATGAGTGTATTGGGGCTGTAAGAGAGACCTCTTTCTATATAGAGTGTATTGGGGGTGTAGAGAGACTCTAAATATAGAGTGTAATTGGGGATGTAGAGAGACTCTATATAGAGTGTTAATAATTGGGGATGTAGAGAGACTCTATAAATAGAGTGTATTGGGGATGTAGAGAGAACCGTCTATATAGAGTGTATGGGGATGTAGAGAGACTTTTCTTATAGAGTGTAATTGGGGGGTGTAGAGAGACTCTATATAGAGGTGTATTGGGTTTGTAGAGAGGACTGCTATAATAGAGTGTATTTGGGATTGTTAGAGAGACTCTAATATAGAAGTGTATTGGGGATGTTAGAGAGAACCTATCTCTATAATAGCGTGTATTGGGTGATCGTAGAGAGAACTCTATAGTAGAGTGTAGACTGGGGGGCGTGGTAGAGAGACTCTATATAGGTGTATTGGGGTTGTAGAAGAGCTCTATAATAGAGTGGTATTGGGGAATGTAGAGGGAGGACTCTATATAGAGCTGTAATTGGTGAAATGTATGCGCTAGAGCTGAGAGAGGAGCGTTAATTGTTAGAGTGCAAGTTAGGGAAAGCTAGGGGAAGGAGAGGGTAGGATATAGTGGGGAAGGAGAGGAAGGTGGTATGCTTAGGAGAGACGGCTACAAAAGACTTAGGGGAAAAGACCCTATAAGGGAAAGCCTGAAAGCACATTAGGGGGGAAATCGCTAGAGAGCTAGGACGGAAACCCACTAAAGCTAAAAGTGGGAAAACAAAAGCTATAAAGAGGAAAGAAAAGGCCCTAAGGGGGAAAGTGACCATAAAAAGTTGGGAGAGGAGTACAAAGCTAAGGGGAAAGACAAAAGCATCACTATAAGGGGAAAAACCAAGCTATAGAGAGGTGAGAAAAATCAAGTGAGCTAGATGCAGGGAGAGAGAAAAAGCCTATCGGGGTAAAAACAAACATGGACCCTAGGTAGAGTGTAAACCTTAAGGCTAAGGGAGGTAAGAACATAAGGCTAAAGGGGAAACAAAGGCTAAAGGGCTAAAAAAAGCCCTAGGGAAAACAACAAAGTCCATAGGGAAATACAAAAGCTATAGGGAAAACAAAAGGCCATTGATAAGGGTAAACAAAGCAAAGTGGAAAAACAAAGCTTAGGGGGAAAACAAAAGCTAAGGGAGAAAACAAGCTAATGGGAGAAGAACGAAGAGCTGAAACGTCGGAACAACATAGTCTAAGGGAAATAAAGGTAAGGAGGACATCAAAGCTAAGCGGGAGAACAATAAGCTAAGGGGAAACTCTAGAGGCTAAGGGGGAATAACTGAGCTAAAGAGAGAAGAAAAAAGCTAATGCGTAATAACCAAAGCTAAGTGGGAAGAAAAGAAATGCTAATATGGGAAAACAAGCTAAGGGAGAATCAAAGCCGTCAAGAGAGGGAGGAAAACACATAAGCTCAAGTGAGGTGACCAATGCCTAAGGGGAAACAGAAGCTAGTTAGGGGGAGATAATACAAAGCAAGGGAAAAGCAGTAGCACATAAGGGATAAAGATGCTAAAAGGAAAACGAAAGCTAGGGGAGGAAACATAAAGCTAAGGGGAACCCCGCTACAGTGGACTACAAAGCTCTAAAGGGATAAAACAAAGCTAGAGAGGGGTAGATACATATAGGCTTAGGGAAAGGAGCAAGCTGATATGGGGTAAACGAAGAAGACGATACTCTAAGGGTAATAACAAGAAAGCTAGTAGGTGGCAATAAGACGGATCTAAGGGGAGCTAAAACGATAAAGCAGAGACGTGGGAAATAACAAGGCTTATATATAGAGTGTATTGAGAGTTGTAGAGGACTATATATAGAGGTATTCGGGTTTGTAGAGAACTCCTATATTGAGTGTATTAGGGAATGCAGAGGACTCTATATAGAGTGTATTGGGGAATGTAAGAGAGACTCTATATATGGGATGTATGGGGATGTAGAAGAGACGTCTATAATAGAGTAGTATGGGCGATGTAGAGAGACTCTAATATAAGAGTTGTATTGAATATGTAGAGAGACTCTATAATAGAGTGTCATTGGGGATTGTTAGAGAGACTCTATATAGAGTGTATTGGGCGTTTGTAAGAGAGACTTCTAATATAGGTGTTATTGGGGATGTAGAGGAGACTCTATATAGAGTGTATAGGGGATGTAGAGAGCTCTAATATAGAGTGTATTTGGGGATGGTAGAGAAGACTCTATAATAGAGGGTATTGGGGATGTAGCAGAGACTCTATAATAGAGTGTAAATTGGGGTTAGAGAGACTCCTCTATATAGGTGGTATTGGGATGTAGGAGACTCTATTAATAGCGTGTAATTGGTGCTTGTAGAAAGAGAGACTCTATTTAGAGTGTATTGGGAGGAGATGTACGAGAGACTCTATATTAGAGTGTATTGGATTGTAGAGAGACTCTATCTATAAATAATAAGTGTACTTGAATTGTAGAGTAGACTCTATATAGAGTGTATTGGGGATGTAGAGGAGACTTATATAACGTGTATGGGGTTTGTTAGAGAGAACTCTATAAATTAAGGAGTGTATTTGGGGAGTAGAGGAGACTCTATATAGAGTGTATGGGGATGTAGAGAGACTCTATTATATAGAGTCGTTGGGGATGTAGAGAGACCTCTATTTAGAGTGTTATTGGGATTGTAGAGAGTACTCTTATAAGAGTGTATTGGGTTGTAGAGAGACTCTATATAGAGTGTAATTGGGGGATTGTAGAGAGACTCTATTAGGGTGTCATTGGTGGCTGTAGAGAGAGGGGACTCTCTATTTCAGAGTGTATTGGGGATTGTAAGAGACTCTTAATAATAGCGTTGTAATTGGTGCTGTAGAGGAGATTATCTAGAGTGTATGGGATGTAGAGAAGACCTATATAGAGTGTTAATTGGTGCTATATTGAGAGACTCCTTATATAGAGTGTATTTGGGGTTGTTAAGAGGAGACCTCTATATAGAAGTGTATTGGTGCTTGTAGAGAGACTCTATATAGATGTAATTGGGGATGTTAGAGAGACTCTATATAGAGTGTATTGGGGATGTCGAGAGACTCTATAATATGAGTGTATTGGGGATGTAAAGAGACTCTTTATAATATAGAGTGTATTGGGGGATGGAGAGACTCTAGATATTATTAGGAGTGTACTGGGGGGTTGTAGAGAGACCTCTATATAGAGTGTTTATTGGGGTTGTTAAAGAGGAGACTCTATAAGAGTGTAAATTGGGGATGTAGAGCGACTCTATAAGGAGTGTATTGGGGTTGTAAAAAGAGAGACTCTATATAAGAGTGTATTGGGGATGTAGAGAGACTCTATAATATGAGTGTATTTGGGGTTGTGAGAGACTTTTCTAATAAATATGAGTTGTAAATTTGGGGATTGTAGAGAGTTCTTCTCTAATGGCCTCCATTCCAGAGAGGTCATTCCATGTGTTGTGTTCAGGTCCGCTGTGGTTAGGGGTAGGACGCACAGCACCAGTCTGCGTGGCACATGTTAAAATGACCATTGTTTTAAGACAAGACCACTGTTGACCATTTAAGACAAGACCACTGTTGACCATTTAAGACAAGACCACTGTTGACCATTGTTTTAAGATAAGACCACTGTTGACCATTGTTTTAAGTGCTGACTCCCTCCTTCCGTCCAGAATGATATCGGCTTCCATTGGCCTCTGCTTTTTTCTTCCATAGGGGCTAATATAGATTTTTCATCCCTCATGTGAGGCAGTCTGAATAATTCTCTATCCTCTCCTCCCAGCGAGTGTGGCTCCTACTACGGCCAACCGGACATTTGTCAGGAAGGAGTGCTGATAGGCTATGAATTAAATTGATAAGGGGGGAAAAAATGGTCATTAGTCTTTATTTAGGGAGAATGGCCTCATGTCCTGGGCTGATTGAGATCACTATATAGTTTTAGTGGGGCAGTAACTAAAGATTGGCTACAGAGAAGTCCTAGCCGCTAGGTCTTCAAATCAAATCAAAGTTTATTTGTCACGTGCGCCGAATACAACAGGTGTAGGTTCACCTTACAGTGAAACGCTGACTTACAGGCTCTAACCCATAGTGCAAAACAGGTATTAGGTGAACAATAGGTAAGTAAAGAAATAAAAACAACAGTAAAAAGACAGGCTATATACAGTAGCGAGGCTATATACAGTAGCGAGGCTATATACAGTAGAGAGGCTTAATACAGTAGAGGCTATATACAGTAGTGAGGCTATAAAAGTAGCGAGGCTACATACAGACACCGGTTAGTCAGGCTGATTGAGGTCGTATGTACATGTAGATATGGTTAAAGTGACTATGCATATATGATGAACAGAGAGTAGCAGTAGCGTAAAAGAGGGGTTGGCGGGTGGCGGGACACAATGCAGATAGCCCGGTTAGCCAATGTGCGGGAGCACTGGTTGGTCGGCCCAATTGAGGTAGTATGTACATGAATGTATAGTTAAAGTGACTATGCATATATGATAAACAGAGAGTAGCAGCAGCGTAAAAAGAGGGGTTGGGGGGGTTGGAGGGGGGGAACACAATGCAGATAGTCTAACTCAGTCATTTTATTATTTTATGATGAGCCACCAGAGCTTCCAACTGATGCAAGAGGGTGGTGGTGGGGATCAAATGTTTTTGTATTCAAATCAAAGCATATTTTATTTTATTTATGCAGCACATTTCATTTATGCAGCACATTTCAGACCTAGAATGCAACGCAATGTACTTCACAAGAGGAAAAAAATGAATAAAAGCAATGAAGATAAAAACGGAAATACTAAACAGCCAAACAAAAGAGGATAAAAACAAAAATAAAAATAAACAATGAAAACCCAAATGACTAAAAAACAAAGCTAAGGGAAAACAAAGCTAAGGAAAAACAAAGCTAAGGAAAAACAAAGCTAAGGGGAAACAAAGCTAAGGGGAAACAAAGCTAAGGGGAAACAAAGCTAAGGGGAAAACAAAGCTAAGGGGAAAACAAAGCTAAGGGAAAACAAACACACGCTCAAGGGGACAAAACAAAGCTATAGGGGGAAAAACAAAGCTAAGGCGAAACAGCAGGAAACAGCAAAGCTAAGGGGAAAACAAAAGCTAAGGGAAAACAAAAGCGTTAAGGGCAAAACACCACAGCTAAAGGGAAAAACAAAGCTAGGGGAAACAAGACTAAGGGAACACAAGCTGAAGGGGGAAAACAAAGCTAAGTAGGAAAACAAAGCTAAGGGAACAAAACCTAAGGGAAAACAAAGCTAAGGGAAAACAAAGCCCTAAGGGAAACAAGCTAAGGGGAAAACAAAGAAAGCTTAAGGGAAAACAAAAGCTAAGGGAAAAACAAAGCTAAGGGGAAGAAAAACAAAAGAAGGGAAAACAAAGCTAAGGGAAACACAAAGTAAGGGGAAAACAAAGCTAAAGAGGGCGAAAACAAAGTAAGAAAACAAAGCTAAGGAAAAACAAGCTAAGGGAAAACCAAAGCTAAGGGAAACAAAGCTAAGGAAAACAAAGCTAAGGGAAAACAAAGCTAAGGGAAAAACAAAAGCTAAGGGAAAAACAAAGCTAAGGGGAAAACAAAAGCTAAGAGGGAAAACAAAGCTAAGGGGAAACAAAGCTACGGGGAAACACAACCAGCTAAGGGGAAAACACAGCTAAGGGCAAAACAAGCAAGGGAAAACAAAGCTAAGGGAGAAAACAAGCTAAGGGGAAAACAAAGCTAAGGGAAAAACAAAGCTAAAGGAAAAACAAAGCTAGGGAAACAAAGCAAGGGGAAAACACAAGCTAAGGGGAAAACAAGCTAAGGAAAACAAAGCTAGGGAAAACAAAAGCGGTAAGGGAAAACAAAGCTAAGGGAAACAAAGCTAAGAGGGAAACAAAGCTAAGGGGAAAACCAAACCTAAGGGAAAACAAAGCTAAGGGAAAACAAAGCTAAGGGGAAACACAAAGCTAAGGGAAAACACAAGGCTAAGCGGGAAAACAAAGCTAAGGGAAAAACAAAGCTAAGGAAAAACAAAGCTAAGGAAAACAAACGCATAAGGGGAAAAACAAAGCTAAGAAAACAAAGCTAAGGAAAACAAAGCTAAGGGAAAACAAAGCTAAGGAAAAAGCTAAGGGAAACAAAGCTAAGGGAAAAAAGCTAAGAGGAAAATCAAAGCTACATGAAAACCAGCTAGGGAAACACAAAGCTAAGGGAAAACAAAGCTAAGGTGAATAAACATAAGTCTAGGGGAAAACCAAAGCTAAAAATGGATATATTAAATATGCCACACTTTGAGCCCTCAGATAATCTACATGTGGGAGAAATAATCTAGAATGCTATATCATTTCGTTTTTTTTAAGTTTTCATCTTTATCTCACACAGTTGAAGCCTGGAATCAAAATAGCCACCCTTAATCAGAATGTCCCCTGGCAGGGGACCAAACCCGCACCCCCCCCCAAAAAAATGACACCATTGCGATTATAACCTTCGCTTTGCTTTTTACATGTATTCCTCTCGTCTGACCAGGGAAAAGAAAGAAAGGAAGTCCAACTGTTTCCTTCTAAACCCCAAGGATCTATATAGAGTGTCTTTTAGGAAAATTTCAGGTTTGTATTGATGTCTAACTACACTTTCAATGCTGAATTTACTGATTTCTTTTTTTCTAGTGGTTATTTTCATTCTAAAGGTGTTAAGAATGAAAACAATAGGTAAGTAGAAGAAATAAAACAACAGTAAAAAAAGACGGTATATACAGTAGAGAGGCTATATAACGGTAGCGAGGCTATATACAGTAGAGAGACTATATTACAGTAGTGAGGCTATAAAAGTAGCGAGGCTACATGAAGTACAGAATAATATACAGTAGAGAGGCTATATACAGTACGGGGCTATATACAGCTAGAGAGCCTATAGTACAGTAGATAGACATAAAGATAGATAACATAATAAAGTAGAGAGTTTGTAAGTCGCTCTGGAAAGAGCGTCCGCTAAAATGACTTAATGTAAATGTATGTAGAGAGGCTATTACAGCCTAGAGAGAGCTATATACAGTAGAGAGACTATAACAGTAGCGAGGCTATAAAGTAGCGAGGCTATAAAAGTAGCGAGGCTACATGACAGACAACGTTTAGTCGAGGCTGATGATGGTAGTATGTACTGAGTGAACATGATGAAGGTTCTTAAGTGACTAAATTGTGGGGGTGGGGTTAGGTGTGGGTGGGGTAGGTCGGGGTTAGGTTGTGGGGTTGGCAGAGTTAAGGTGTGGGGTGGTGGTATCATGTAGGGTGGGTTGGGGGGGAGTGGGGTTAGGTGTGAGAATGTGAGGTGAGGTGTAGGGTGTGGGATGGGTTAGTGAGGGAGGGGCGTTACGGTGTGGGTGGGTCTGGGGGTGGAGTGGGTTAGGTGTGGGGGGGTGGGGATTGGGCTTAGTGTGGGAGGTGAGTGGGTACGTGTGGTGGGTGGGAGTATTAGTGTGGAGGGGGTTTAGGCGTGTTGGTTCGTGGGGGAATAGGGTTATGTGGTGTTGGGTTAGGGTGGGGCTTGAAATGTGGGTATTAGTATGTAGGTTAGTGTGTGGTGTTGCAGGTGGTGGGGTTTAGGTGGTGGGGTAGGAGTGGGTGAGGTAGTGTGGGGGGGGGTTAGGTGTGGGGTGGGGTTAGTGGTGGTGGTGGGGTGGGGTTGGGGTGGGGTTAGCGATTGGTGTGGGTTAGGGTTAGGGTGATCGGGTTGGGGTGGGTGGTGGGGTGGGGTCGGTAGCTGTGGGCGGTGGGTTCAGGGTTGGTAGTGCGGGGTGGGGTTAGGGTGGGGTATTGTTGGTGGTGGGTTGGTGGGATTGGAGTTGTGGCCTGTGAGGTTAGCTAGGGGACCTCTCTGAATATCAGAAGACAGACGCCCGCCACCTAATATACCTGACACTTGAATTTCCCAGTCTTCCTTCTCTGCGAACTCGCCTTGTCCCTGACTGACACAGTTTCTAAAAGATGCAAACCAGATGGATCGAATATCTTCAGTGGAGGAGAAGGAATAAACAAGACAATCCGACCACGAACCTGACCACAACCTACCACAATCCGACCACAACCGTGAACACATACACTGACATACAGAGCTGTACCACACCTGAAACAACCCTGACCACAACCTGAACCAACCGGAACACAACTGACGTTCACACCTGACACACAACCTGACCACAACCTGAACCATATATCTGACCACAACTCACCTAACAGCAAACCTGAACCACAAACCTGACCACAACACCTGAACACGACGTGTACACAGACAACCTGGGACCAACACTGACGACCCACACTGGATAAACATTTAGTCTCGCACCGTGGATACTACATAGGAACAGCCTATTAGGCTGCTGAGATGAAGCTTTTCCACCACCATCAGCACAACAGACAAGTTTAAGGCTAAAAGACTAAATTGGAAGTGCTATTTGGGTTAAGCATAAGGTCTCAACATAAAACATGACAACAAAAACAAAATCGTAACTTTACTATGTATGAGAGAATTGTTCATTTCTACAAGAGTTTATAACTTCCAAATACTTTGAATATGCAATACACCATCCAAAATATCCCCCAGATGATGTATTAGTAGTGGATGTAGCATGGAGCTGTTTCATAATGTCGACGTGATAGATAGAAGCTGTATAGAGATAGCAGTGGCAGCTAGTGTTCATGGAATGTATAAGTGTACTGTGGGCTATGGAGGCCATAGAGTGTATAGACTTAGTCAGTAATAGAGTTAGGTGAGGCTAGTTCATGTATGTTACACCAGTGAAGCACTGGAACTATCGATGTTATAGAGTGTGCGTAAGCTAGTTCATGAATGTATTAGAAGTGTAGCGAGAGCTCCATAGTTCTGATGAATGTATAGAGTTAGCATGGAGCTAGTTCATGAATTTGTATAGAGTCTGTAGCGTTTTGGAGTAGTTGCATGAATGTATAGAGTGTAGCATGGAGCTAGTTCAAGTAGATAGTGATATGATTGATTAGTAGTGTAGTGATGGAGCTAGTTCTGATGAATGTATAGAGCGTAAGTATGGAGCATAGTTCATGGAATGTTAGTAAGCTGTAGATGGAGCTAGTTCCCATGAATCCTATAGAGTGTAGTAGTGGAGCTAGTTCATGAATGGTATAGTAGTGTAGCATGGAGCTATTCATGGATGATATAGAGTGTAGCATGGAGCTATGTTCTATGAAGTGAGTACGCCGCCATGTTACGCTATGCGAGCTTGCTGTTCATCTGAAGTCGTAGAGGAAGTATAGATGGGGAGCTACGCTTGATATCGAAACGAGGTATGTTGTGCATGGAGCTAGTATGAAGTATAGAGTAGTATGGAGCTAGTTCATGAATGTATAGAGTGTAGTATGGAGCTAGTTCATGAATGTAGAGTGTAGTATGGAGCTAGTTCATGAATGTATTAGAGTGTAGTATGAGCTAGTTCATGATGTATAGAGTGTAGTGGAGCTAGTTCATGAATGTATAGAGGTAGTATGGACTATTCATGAATGATAGAGTGTAGTATGAGCTAGTTCAGAATGTATAGAGTGTAGTATGGAGCTAGTTCATGAATGTATAGATGTAGTATGGAGCTAGTTCAAATGTATAGAGTGGTATGAGCTAGTTCATGAATGTATAGAGTGTAGTGTGGAGCTAGTTCATGAATGTATAGAGTGTAGATGGAGCTAGGTCATGAATGTATAGAGTGTAGCATGGAGCTAGTCATGAATGTATAGAGTTAGTATGGAGCTAAGTTCATGAATGTATAGAGTGTAGGTGGAGCTATTCATGAATGTATAGAGTGTAGTGGAGCTAGTTCATGAATGTATAGTGTAGTATGGAGGCTAGTTCATGAATGTATAGAGTGTAGTGTGGAGCTAGTTCATGAATGTATAGAGTGTAGTGTGGAGCTAGTTCATGAATGTATAGAGTGTAGTGTGGAGCTAGTTCATGCAAAACCATTCAATGTGGATGATGTTAGTTGTCTCAGCAACAGGAAGGAGGAGTGATAACAGAGAGATAACAGGAAGAGAGAGACCATCCTGACCTCCTTGAAAGGGATCTTTATTTGCATCGGGATGCAAGCACACTGTTCCTCTGTTCAGTTTGTCTTTCTCTAACTAACTCTTTCTCTCTCTCTCTCTCTCTCTGTTTCTATAACTTTATCTCCTTATCTATTCTCTTTTTATCTCCTCATCTATTCTCTTTTTATCTCCTTATCTATTCTCTCAGTCTCTCTTTCTCTGCCTCTCTCTCTCTCTGTATATACAAAAGTGAAATAAACAATAAAAATGAACAGTAAACACTACACTCACAGACGTTCCAAAAGAATAAAGACATTACAAATGTCATATTATGTACAGTTGAAGTTGGAAGTTTACATACACTTAGGTTGGAGTCATTAAAACTTGTTTTACAACCACTCCACAAATTTCTTGTTAACAAACTATAGTTTTGGCAAGTCGGTTAGAACATCTACTGTGTGCATGACACAAGTCATTTTTCCAACAATTGTTTACAGACAGATTATTTAACTTATAATTCACTGTATCACAATTCCAGTGGGTCAGAAGTTTACATACACTAAGTTGACTGTGCCTTTAAAAAGCTTGGAAAATTCCAGAAAATTATGTCATGGCTTAAGAAGCTTCTGATAGGCTAATTGACAACATTTGAGTCAATTGGAGGTGTACCTGTGGATGTATTTCAAGAACTACCTTCAAACTCAGTGCTTCTTTGCTTGACATCATGGGAAAATCAAAAGGAATCAGCCAAGACCTCAGAAAGAAATTGTAGACCTCCACAAGTCTGGTTCATCCTTGGGAGTAATTTCCAAACGCCTGAAGGTACCACGTTCATCTGTACAAACAATAGTAAGTATAAACACCATGGGACCACGCAGCCGTCATACCGTTCAGGAAGGAGATGCGTTCTGTCTCCTAGAGATGAACGTACCTTGGTGCAAAAAGTGCAAATCAATCCCAGAACAACAGCAAAGGACCTTGTGAAGATGCTGGAGGAAACAGGTACAAAACCTGTCATAACCTGAAAGGCCGCTCAGCAAGGAAGAAGCCACTGCTCCAAAACCACCATAAAAAAGCCAGACTACAGTTTGCAACTGCACATGGGGACAAAGATCGTACTTTTGGAGAAATGTCCTCTGGTCTGATGAAACAAAAATAGAACTGTTTGGCCATAATGACCATCGTTATGTTTGGAGGAAAAAGGGGGAGGCTTGCAAGCCGTAGAACACCATCCCAACCGTGAAGCACGGGAGTGGCAGCATCATGTTGTGGGGGTGCTTTGCTGCAGGAGGGACTGGTGCACTTCACAAAACAGATGGCATC
>NW_019942770.1:488686-511146 GCF_002910315.2 Salvelinus sp. IW2-2015 | reverse complement strand
CATCAAGAGGCTGGAAAATTATGTGTATATATTGAAGCAACATCTCAAGACATCAGTCAGAAGTTAAAGCTTGGTCGCAAAAGGGTCTTCCAAAGGACAATGACCCCAAGCATACTTCCAAAGTTGTGGCAAAATGGCTTAAGGACAACAAAGTCAAGGTATTGGAGTGGCCATCACAAAGCCCTGACCTCAATCCTATAGAACATTTGTGGGCAGAAATGAAAAAGTGTGTGCGAGCAAGGAGGCCTACAAACCTGACTCAATTACACCAGCTCTGGTGGCCAATGGGCCAAAATGTACCCTTATTGTGGGAAGCTGGTGGAAGGCTACCCAAAACGTTTGACCCAAGTTAAACAATTTAAAGGCAATGCTACCAAATACTAATTGAGTGTATGTAAACTTCTGACCCACTGGGAATGTGATGAAAGAAATAAAAGCTAAAATAAATAATCTCTCTCGTATTATTTTGACATTTCACATTCTTAAAATAAAGTGTGTGCTAACGGACAGAAATGAAAAAGTGTGTGCGAGCAAGGAGGCCTACAAACCTGACTCAATTACACCAGCTCTGGTGGGCCAATGGGCCAAAATGTACCCTTATTGTGGGAAGCTGGTGGAAGGCTACCCAAAACGTTTGACCCAAGTTAAACAATTTAAAGGCAATGCTACCAAATACTAATTGAGTGTATGTAAACTTCTGACCCACTGGGAATGTGATGAAAGAAATAAAAGCTAAAATAAATAATTCTCTCTCGTATTATTTTGACATTTCACATTCTTAAAATAAAGTGGTGATGCTAACTGCCCTAAGACAGGGAATTTTTACTAGGATTAAATGTCAGTTACTGTGAAAAACTGAGTTTAAATGTATTTGGCTAAGGTGTATGTAAACTTCCCGACTTCAACTGTACAGTGTTATTATCTCTCTATTATCTCTCTCTGTTTCTCTTTATCGATTATCTCCGTTCATCCAGTGTTTTTAGCCAGATATAGTTAAAGCATGGTATACAGCAGTGTAGCAGACAGGGGTGTTATGAAACAGAAGGTGTTAGTCAGAGGGCTTAACAGTAAGGTAATTCATCTATGTTACACCTGATCTTTACACCCTACAGACAGGCAGACAGACAGGCAGAATGGCCAGCCCAGTAGACCACATATACAGCAGGGGCGGATTACCCTCAATAATATATAAGATAATACAATATTACATAATAATATATTTAAGCCATAAGGCCTGGGGAGGTGTGGTATATGGCCAATATACCACGGCTTAGGGCTGTTCTTAAGCACGACTAGGGTTAAACAATCAGAGGTGGAAACTTTCCGTGGGAATTAACGGAAATATATGGGAATTAATGGGAATATATGCAAATTATGATGTTTTTTGCATTGGATATATTTACCTTATCATAAGTAGACATAATTGCAAATTATTAAATCCTTCCAATAGAAAAAAATAAATAAAATGTAGTTACAAACTGAACTTTAATTAAATGAGTTGACTCTTCACATGGGATGATTCCACTGAACAACAAAATAAAGGGAATATTGAATGATCCGCAATGATCAATCGCATCTCCCAAAAACATTTCAACATACATCTGTAAAATGATAGTGTAGAAACTAAAGCTTTGGTTGTCTTCCTCTCAGGCTTCCATATCTTCTTCCTGGACCTCCTCAATGTCCACCTCTTGAACATCAGACTCTGAGGCCTCATCTTCACTGTCACTTTCCAACCTTGTTGAGGATGGCTCGTTGTCAGGCTCAAAAAGCATCAAATTTGCCCGGATGGCCAACAATTTTTCAACCCTTGTATTGATCAGCCTGTTGCGTGCTTTGGTGTGTGTGTTTCCAAACAAGGACCAATTGCGCTCTGAGGCGGCTGATGTTGGTGGGATTTGGAGGATGATGGAGGCAACAGGGGAAAGAGCCTCAGATCCACAAAGTCACTTCCACCAGGTGGCTGATGAGATATGTTGGCACGACTGCCATATTGCATCTCCATCCCAAAGCCCTTGCTTGGAAGTGTACTTCTCCAGACTGCCAAGAACCTTGCCCTCATTCAGGCCAAGGTGGCGAGACACGGTAGTGATGACACCATAAGCCTTGTTGATCTCTGCACCAGACAGGATGCTCTTAACAGCATACTTGGGGTCCAACATGTATGCTGCTGCGTGTATAGGCTTCAGGCGGAAGTTTTCACGCTTTTTGATGTACTTCAGAACTGCAGTTTCCTCTGCTTGGTTAGCAACAGTGAAGTGGGCAGGGCAGTACGGATTTCTCTCTAACATCTGCAAGCAGAGTCTGAACATCAGACAGGATGGCATTGTCTCCCTTAATCCTTGCAAGGGCTACTGCTATAAGTTTCAGGAGTTTCAGGCTGCTTACCACTCTCTCCCAAAATACACCATCCAGGAGGATCCTCTTGGGAGAGACTTCTTCCCCTCCAGGAGACTGTCAAACATGATGACAACACCACCCCAACGGGTGTTGCCGGGCAGCTTCAATGTGGTGCTCTTATTCTTCTCACACTGCTTGGTGAGGTAGATTGCTGCCATAACTTGATGACCCTTCACATACCTAACCATTTCCTTGGCTCTCTTGTAGAGTGTATCCATTGTTTTCAGTGCCATGATGTCCATGCGGAGCAGATTCAATGCATGAGTAGCACAGCCAATGGGTGTGATGTGAGGGTAGGACTCCTCCACTTTAGATCAAGCAGCCTTCATGTTCGCAGCGTTGTCTGTCACCAGTGCAAATACCTTCTGTGGTCCAAGGTCATTGACAACTGCCTTCAGCTCATCTGTAATGGAGAGACCAGTGTGTCTGCTGTCCCTTGTGTCTGTGCTCTTGTAGAATACTGGTTGAGGGGTGGAGATGATGTAGTTAATTATTCCTTGCCCACGAACATTCGACCACCCATCAGAGAGGATTGCAATAGTCTGCTTTCTCTATGATTTGCTTGACCTTCACTTGAACTCTGTTGAACTCTGCAAGCAGGAAATGAGTAGATAAAGCATGTCTGGTTGGAGTGGTGCATGCTGGGAGAACATTCAGAAATCTCTTCCAATTCACATTGTCTGTGAGCATCAGAGGTGAACCAGTTGAATACACAGCTTGAGCAAGACATTCATCAGCATTTCTCTGACTTTCTCAACGTTCCTCCGTTGAGTCAAAAGAACTTCTGATTCCAGGAGGACCATGAGCTGTTGCTATCGATAAGGTGTCTGATTCATCATTTACACCTCGAATAAGAAGTAGAGGGACTTTTGTCAGAGGTTGCTTGTTGTGAGCGCTGAGGAACTTTATGCACATGGCCAGATGATTCTGCATCTTTGTTGTGGCATTCTTTACACGTGATTTGGCACAGTATTTGCACATGTACACAGATTTTCCTTCTACATTAGCTGCAGTGAAATGTCTCTACACATCAGATAGTGCCTGTGGCATTTTCCTGTAAAGATGAGAAAAAAATGAGTTAAAAAAATACAAATACAATTCCATGTACAGATAAATAGTTAAGCAGTTAGATTAAACAAGTCCTTTGTAAGATAAATGTTTTAAAATTAAACATGTATGGAAACAGGTGAATTAACACTCAGTTAGCAGGCTCAAGCAAGCTAAAACCCACATGGTAGCAAAAACTAACTAATTGTTAACAAGTTAGAAATTATTTAAACACACTTTGATGTAGGCTACTATTTACTAGATAGCAACAAATAAAGTATGTCATATAAAATATATTCACCCCACCCAGTATTGTAATCAAAACTTACCAGAAAGCATGTAGTCCTTGGCTCAGACAGTGAGGTAGTGTGGGCTCAATAGCATCTCATTAGTGTGCAAGATCTTGAGAATCAGCTGTACATGTGATGGAAGAATGCACTGTGCATGCAGAGGGTTACTATTCCATTGAATTGGGGATAGTTTCTCCAAAATATGCCACAAGACCTAGAGTTGCCTTATATGTATCCCACAAAAAAGGATCACTGTTATAAGCTAACCTTTTTGATGAATTTAAAATTAAAAATTTCCCAAATTCCCGGGCTTAACTTCCCATGTAAACTTTCCGGAAAATTTCCAGAAATGTATCTGAAAGTTTCCAACCTTTTGCAACCCTAAGCACGACGCAACGCAGAGTGCCTGGATACAGCCCTTAGCCGTGGTATATTGGCCATATATCACAAACCCCTGAGGTGCCTTATTGCTATTATAAACTGGTTACCAACATCATTAGAAATAAATTTGTCATACCCGTGGTATACGGTCTGATATACCACGGCTGTCAGCCAATAAGCATTCAGGGCTCGAACCACCCAGTTTATAAACGATAATAATATATAAGATAATCAAATCTAAGATAATAATACATAAGATGATCAAATATAAGATAATAATATATAGGATAACATTATTATGGAAATAAGATAATATTGTCAATAAGATATTAAAATATAGATACAAGTAGTGCACGTAGCACACACCTGCCGGCGCAAAAAACAAACGCACGACAAGATAAGTGCATGCACACGCACACACACACACACACACACACACACACCACACACACACACACACACACACGCAACGACAAGATAAGTGCATGCACACGCACACACACACACACACAAAACACACACACACACACACGCGCCACAACAAGATAAGTGCATGCACACGCACACGCACACACACACACACACACACACACATACACACACAACAAGAACATTCACACTAAATAACCAACATCTGTCACTGAGGGGAATATGATGTAATAACATATTGACTGAGGGGAATATGATGTAATACCATATTGACTGAGGGGAATATGATGTAATAACATATTGACTGAGGGGAATATGATGTAATACCATATTGACTGAGGGGAATATGATGTAATACCATATTGACTGAGGGGAATATGATGTAATAACATATTGACTGAGGGGAATATGATGTAATACCATATTGACTGAGGGGAATATGATGTAATAACATATTGACTGAGGGGAATATGATGTAATACCATATTGACTGAAGGGAATATGATGTAATACCATATTGACTGAGGGGAATATGATGTAACACCATATTGACTGAGGGAATATGATGTAATAACATATTGACTGAGGGGAATATGATGTAATACCATATTGACTGAGGGGAATATGATGTAATACCATATTGATGTGAGGGGAATATGATGTAATAACATATTGACTGAGGGGAATATGATGTAACACCATATTGACTGAGGGGAATATGATGTAACACCATATTGACTGAGGGGAATATGATGTAATACCATATTGACTGAGGGGAATATGTTGTAATACCTTATTGACTGAGGGGAATATGATGTAATAACATATTGACTGAGGGGAATATGATGTAAATACATATTGACTGAGGGGAATATGATGTAATAACATATTGACTGAGGGGAATATGATGTAATACCATATTGACTGAGGGGAATATGATGTAATACCATATTGACTGAGGGGAATATGATGTAATACCATATTGACTGAGGGGAATATGATGTAATACCTTATTGACTGAGGGGAATATGATGTAATAACATATTGACTGAGGGGAATATGATGTAATAACATATTGACTGAGGGAATATGATGTAATAAATATTGACTGAGGGAATATGATGTAATACCATATTGACTGAGGGGAATATGATGTAATACCATATGACTGAGGGGATATGATGTAATACCATATTGACTGAGGGGAATATGATGTAATACCATATTGACTGAGGGGATATGATGTAATACCATATTGACTGAGGGGAAATATGATGTAATACCATATTGACTGAGGGGAATATGATGTAATACCATATTGACTGAGGGGAATATGATGTAATACCATATTGACTGAAGGGAATATGATGTAATAACATATTGACTGAGGGGAATATGATGTAATACCATATTGACTGAGGGGAATATGATGTAATACCATATTGACTGAGGGAATATGATGTAATACCATATTGACTGAGGGGAATATGATGTAATAACATATTGACTGAGGGGATATGATGTAATAACATATTGACTGAGGGGAATATGATGTAATAACATATTGACTGAGGGAATATGATGTAATAACATATTGACTGAGGGGAATATGATGTAATACCATATTGACTGAGGGGAATATGATGTAATACCTTATTGATGAGGGGAATATGATTGTAATAACATATTGACTGAGGGAATATGATGTAATAACATATTGACTGAGGGGAATATGATGTAATACCATATTGACTGAGGGAATATGATGTAATACCATTTGACTGAGGGGAATATGATGCAATACCATATTGACTGAGGGGAATATGATGTAATACCATATTGACTGGGGGGAATATGATGTAATACCATATTGACTGAGGGGAATATGATGTAATAACATATTACCTAGAGGGAATATGATGTAATACCATATTGACTGAGGGGAATATGATGTAATACCATATTGACTGAGGGGAATATGATGTAATAACATATTGACTGAGGGAATATGATGTAATACCATATTGACTGAGGGGAATATGATGTAATACCATATTGACTGAGGGGAATATAATGTAATACCATATTGACTGAGGGGAATATGATGTATACCTATTGACTGAGGGGAATATGATGTAATAACATATTGACTGAGGGGAATATGATGTAATAACATATTGACTGAGGGAATATGATGTAATACCATATTGACTGAGGGGAATATGATGTAATAACATATTGACTGAGGGGAATATGATGTAATAACATATTGACTGAGGGGAAATATGATGTAATACCATATTGACTGAGGGGAATATGATGTAATAACATATTGACTGAGGGGAATATGATGTAATAACATATTGACTGAGGGAATGATGTAGCTAATCCTTCTGATGGGAATATGATGTAATAACATATTGACTGAGGGGAATATGATGTAACTAATCCTTCTGGTGGGATGGAGAGGAAAAGTTCTCAAAGGAGCAGTCAGAGGACCGACAGATTCAGCGATATGTTTAACATGCAGTCACATTTCAACACACACACACGCACACACACGCCACACACACACACACACACACACACACAACACACACCACACACACACACACACACACACACACACACACACACACACACACACACACACACACACACACGTCAATACATGGAAGGCCGTTGACACACAGATGCAGCAGACAGTTATGAAGGACATCTAATCTAAAATGGCACCCTATTCCCTATATAGTGCACTACTATAGACCAGAGACCTATGGCACCCTATTCCCTATATAGTGCACTACTTCAGACCAGAAAGCCTAGGCTGAATGGCAGCAACAAACAGACCCACTAAGTCAACAAGGCTGAATGGTAGTAAACCCAAACCCACTAAGTCAACAAGGCTGAATGGTAGTAAAACCCAGACCCACTAAGTCAACAAGGCTGAATGGCAACTTATAGAACAGGAAGTAAAACTGTTTAAAGTACATTAAACAACTTATGGAACAGGAATTAAAACTGTTTAAGTACATTAAACAACTTATAGAACAGGAAGTAAAACTGTTTAAGTACATTAAACAACTTATAGAACAGGAAGTAAAACTGTTTAAGTACATTAAACAACTTATGGAACAGGAAGTAAAAGTGTTTCAGTACATTACACAACTTATAGAACAGGAAGTAAGACTGTTTAAGTACATTACACAACTTATAGAACAGGAACTAAATCTGTACATTACATTTTTATCTCCTGGGTGTGTGTCACTGAGAAGGCAGTGGAATGTTCCCATCTCTGTGGGAAAAATGTGGTGCAATGGATAGCAAAGTCTGTCTCCTCTTCCGTACGATAGCAAAGTCTGTCTCCTCTGTACGATAGCAGTTTGTCTCCTCCTCCGTATGATAGCAGTCCGACCCCTCTTCCGTACGATAGAAGTCTGTCTCCTCCTCCGTACGATAGTAGTCTGTCTCCTCTTCCGTACGATAGCAGTCTGTCTCCTCCTCCGTACGATAGCAGTCTGTCTCCTCCTCCGTACGATAGTAGTCTGTCTCCTCCTCCGTACGATAGTAGTCTGTCTCCTCCTCCGTACGATAGTAGTCTGTCTCCTCCTCCGTACGATAGCAGTCTGTCTCCTCTTCCGTACGATAGCAGTCTGTCTCCTCCTCCGTACGATAGCAGTCTGTCTCCTCCTCCGTACGATAGCAGTCTGTGTCCTCCTCCGTACGATAGCAGTCTGTGTCCTCCTCCGTACGATAGCAGTCTGTCTCCTCCTCTTACGATAGCAGTCTGTTTCCTCCTCCTTACGATAGCAGTCTGTCTCCTCCTCCGTACGATAGCAGTCTGTGTCCTCCTCGTACGATGCAGTCTGTCTCCTCCTCCGTACGATAGCAGTCTGTCTCCTCCTCCGTACGATAGCAGTCTGTCTCCTCCTCCGTACGATAGCAGTCTGTCTCCTCCTCCGTACGATAGCAGTCTGTCTCCTCCTCCGTACGATAGCAGTCTGTCTCCTCCTCCGTACGATAGCAGTCTGTCTCCTCCGTACGATAGCAGTCTGTCTCCTCCTCCGTACGATAGCAGTCTGTCTCCTCCTCCGTACGATAGCAGTCTGTCTCCTCCTCCGTACGATAGTAGTCTGTCTCCTCCTCCGTACGATAGTAGTCTGTTCCTCCTCCGTACGATAGCAGTCTGTCTCCTCCGTACGATAGCAGTCTGTCTCCTCTTCCGTACGATAGCAGTCTGTCTCCTCCTCCGTACGATAGTAGTCTGTCTCCTCCTCCGTACGATAGCAGTCTGTCTCCTCCTCCGTACGATAGCAGTCTGTCTCCTCCTCCGTACGATAGCAGTCTGTCTTCCTCCTCCGTACGATAGAGTCTGTCTCCTCCTCCGTACGATAGCAGTCTGTCTCCTCCTCCGTACGATAGTAGTCTGTCTCCTCCTCCGTACGATAGCAGTCTGTCTCCTCCTCCGTACGATAGCAGTCTGTCTCCTCCTCCGTACGATAGCAGTCTGTCTCCTCCTCCGTACGATAGCAGTCTGTCTCCTCCTCCGTACGATAGCAGTCTGTCTCCTCCTCCGTACGATAGTAGTCTGTCTCCTCCTCCGTACGGATAGCAGTCTGTCTCCTCCTCCGTACGATAGCTGAGTCTGTCTCCTCCTTCGTACGATAGCAGTCTGTCTCCTCCTCGTACGATAGCAGTCTGTCTCCTCCTCCGTACGATAGTAGTCTGTCTCCTCCTCGTACGATAGCAGTCTGTCTCCTCCTCCGTACGATAGCAGTCTGTCTCCTCCTCCGTACGATAGTAGTCTGTCTCTCCTCCGTACGATAGTAGTCTGTCTCCTCCTCCGTACGATAGAAGTCTGTCTCCTCCTCCGTACGATAGCAGTCTGTCTCCTCCGTACGATGTAGTCTGTCTCTCCTCCGTACGATAGCAGTCTGTCTCCTCCTCCGTACGATAGTAGTCTGTCTCCTCCTCCGTACGATAGCAGTCTGTCTCCTCTCCGTACGATAGTAGTCTGTTCTCTCCTCCGTACGATAGCAGTCTGTCTCCTCTGTACGATAGTAGTCTGTCTCCTCCTCCGTACGATAGCAGTCTGTCTCCTCCTCCTTAGCAGTCTGTTTCCTCCTCCTTACGATAGCAGTCCTGTCTCCTCCTGTACGATAGCAGTCTGTCCTCCTCCTCCGTACGATAGCAGTCTGTCTCCTCCTCCGTACGATAGTAGTCTGTCTCCTCCTCCGTACGATAGCAGTCTGTCTCCTCCTCCGTACGATAGCAGTCTGTCTCCTCCTCCGTACGATAGCAGTCTGTCTCCTCCTCCGTACGATAGCAGTCTGTCTCCTCCTCCTAAGTACGATAGCAGTTGTCTCCTCCTCCGTACGATAGCAGTCTGTGTGTGTGTGTGTGTGTGTGTGTTGTGTGTGTGGTGTGTGTGTGTGTGTGTGTGTGTGTGTGTGTGTGTGTGTGTGTGTTGTGTGTGTGTTGTGTGTGTGTGTGTGTGTGTGTGTGTGTGCGTGTGTGTTAGGGATGAGTAAAGGAGAAGCTGGACAGAGGGAGAGGAGGTGGCTGACCACCATGTGGCACTTGGGGCCCTTAGATTAAGGTGAGAACCATGACAACGAGACATTCTAACAACTACCTCAACTATCTCCCATAGATCTGTTATATAACTATATGGTATAAAACTATATGGTATATCTGATATATAACTATATGGTATATAACTATATGGTATATCTGTTATATAACTATATGGTATATAACTATATGGTATATCTGTTTATATAACTATATGGTATATAACTATATGGTATATCTGTTATATAACTATATGGTATATCTGTTATATAACTATATGGTATATCTGTTATAAAACTATATGGTAATATCTGATTATATAACTATATGGTATATAACTATATGGTATATCTGTTATATAACTATATGGTATATAACTATATGGTATATCTGATATATAACTATATGTTATATAACTATATGGTATAATGCTGTTATAAAACTATATGGTATACTCTGATATATTAACTATATGGTATATAACTATATGGTATATCTGTTATATAACTATATGGATATTAACTATATGGTATATCTGTTATATAACTATATGGTATCAATATAACTATATGGTATATCTGTTATAATAACTATATGGTATATCTGTTCTATAACTATATGGTATATCTGGTATAAAACTATATGGTATATCTGTTATAAAACTATATGGTATAAAACTATATGGTATTATCTGTTATATAACTATATGGTATATCTCTTATATAACTATATGGTAATAAACTTATATGGTATATCTGTTATAAAACTATATGGTATATCTCTTATATAACTATATTGGTATAAAACTATATGGTATATCTGTTTATAAAACTATATGGTATATCTGTTTATATAACTATATGGTATATCTGGTATAAACTATATGGTATATCTCTTAAATATAACTATATGGTATAAAACTTATGGTATATCTGTTATAAAACTATATGGTATATCTCTTATATAACTATATGGTATATCTGGTATAAAACTATATGGTATATCTCTTATATAACTATATGGTATATAACTATATGGAATATCTGTTATAAAACTATATGGAATATCTGGTATAAAACTATATGGTATATTTCTTATATAAATACTAATTATGGTATAAAACTATATGGTATATCTGTTATAAAACTATATGGTATAAAACTATATGGTATATCTATTATAAAACTTCTAAAATTGCACATTTTAGAAGTGGCCTTTTATTGTCCCGAGCACAAGGTGCACCTGTGTAATGATCACGCTGTTTAATCAGCTTCTTGAAATGCCACACCTGTCAGGTGGATGGATTATCTTGGCAAAGGAGAAATGCTCACTAACAGGGATGTGTTTGCATCTATTATAGTTCCCCATTAGTTCCTGCCAAGGCAGCAGCTACTCTTCCTGGGGTACAAACACATTAAGGCAGTTTCATTACATATAAAACAAAAGATAAAACAGTACATCATATAACATCATTACACCACTACATATCTACAATACAAAATGTATTATGTAAACATATGTTTCAAATGTTTCAAATAAGTGGCGAAAATAAGATCTGCCCTCTAGTGGCGAAAATAAGATCTGCCCTCTAGTGGTGGAAATAAGAACTGCCGAAAATGCACAGTCAAAGGGAATAATAATTTTTCTGTCAAGGAAAAATTTGTTTTTATTTATTTTTCTAGAGGCATACTAAGAAAAAGAAAACTTGGCACAGTGTGTAAATGATAACACATTAGTGCAGTAAATTAAGAAATGTATTAAAATGATGGAATTAAACTGTTAATTATGCAAATAAGCAAACCTGAGTGTATTAAGAAAATAGACACCTGGCTCAAATAGAAGCCTGTCTCTAATAAGCGCCTGTTGTGTTCAGTGATTTATGCAAATAAATGCCCAGGCTATTAATTTAAGTTTTACGGTACCTAACGTAACCGAAGTACCTAACTTAACCAAACCAAGCTACCCAACTTAACCAAGCTACCTATTTTAACTTACAGTAACCTAAGGGGTGAAGAGAAGAGAGGAGTCAGAGAGAAGCAGCCGGCCAGTCTATAGACAGGCTGTGTTTGTCGACCAGTGCGATCTTGTAAACAGAGAGCCTTTTGCAAGCAGCTGCAGAAATTCCAGGCTTGTGTGATTAAAATGTAACACCCACATCGAGGGGAAGGTGTTTAAACAAGTCTCTCTCTCTCTCTCTCATTAAAGCAGAGAGAGGGAGGTCATTTGTAGAGAAAACAGAGTTTCAATAGCGCATTGTGCCTCATTCATAAAGCCTGTGTTTTATTGGTGTTCCATTCCCTGAATGATGGAGGCAGAGAAGAGTTCCTATCATAGTATGACCAGTGCTGCTGAGAAGGAGAGAAGCCTGGGCTTCAGCAGACACCACAACATTATTCCCTGTGTGTAGGCCTAGGTCAGGATGTACACACAGAGAGAGAGAGACAGTTGCCCTAGAGCACACAAACAACTAGACCTACCGCAGCCTAAACATCAACACCAAGTTTTACTGCCTTAAAAGCTGTGAACTATCTGAGAGACGAGGCAAGAAGGGCCTTCTACGCCATAAAAAGGAACAGCAAATGTGACATCTCTGTAACGATCTTCTTCGTTTGATGAACAGGAAGGATCGGACCAAAACGCAGCGTGGTAAGTGTTCATGCTTTATTGAAAACTGAACACTAAATTAGAGGCCGATTTCAAGTTTTCATAACAATCGGAAATCGGTATTTTTGGGCGCCTTTTTTTTTTACACCTTTATTTAATCTTTATTTAACTAGGCAAGTCAGTTAAGAACACATTCTTATTTTCAATTACGGCCTAGGAACGTTCTACCTCGTTTAGGGGCAGAACGACAGATTTTTAACCTTGTCAGCTCGGTGGATCCAATCTTGCATTGGTTACATTGCACTCCACGAGGAGCCTGCCTGTTAGCGAATGCAGTAAGCTAAGGTAAGTTGCTAGCTAGCATTAAACTTATCTTATAAAAAACAATCAATCAATGACTGTCATTGCTCCAATGTGTACTTAACCATAAACATCAATGCCTTTCTTAAAATCAATACACAAGTATATATTTTTAAACCTGCATATTTAGCTAAAAGAAATCCAGGTTAGCAGGCAATATTAACCAGGTGAAATTGTGTCATTTCTCATTGCGTTCATGCACGCAGAGTCAGGGTAATGCAACAATTTGGGCCGCCTGGCTCTTTGCGAACTAATTTGCCAGAACGTTACGTAATTATGACAACATTGAAGGTTGTGCAATGTAACAGGAATATTTAGACTCATGGATGCCACCCATTAGATAAAATACGGAACGGAATAAACGTTTTGTTTTCGAGGTGATAGTTTCCGGATTAGTCAAAGGTATATGGTTTAGAGAGAAATAGTCGACGCGTTATAATTCCTGTAATAACTTGCGGCTGAATTTGAAAGGGGTTCCTTCGTTATTTTACCGTTCATGTCTTCCATAGAGAATGTCTTGATCTACTTCAAATAAGGTCTGTGTTTCGTGCAGGCTTAAACCGTCCTCGACGTTTTGATACCCGTGTAAATCTCACTAGGATAAGGTAACGTTTGTCAACATATTTTCATAAATCCACTCTACAATTATTATTTTTTTCCGCTTATATTTAACCAATATTGATCAGAGTTACCTTGTCCTATGGATATCTACACAGTTATAAAATTGGCACGGTGATGTAAGCCTACACGAAACACAGACCTTATTTTAAGTGAATCTAAAAATATCCTATGGAATAAATGAAGGAACCGCTTTTCAGATTTTGCTAGGTGTCATGGGAATTATGACTCGCACTTTGGTTGTCAATTCTTACCATGCCCGTAATTAAAATAGGATTTCCTGCATATAGAAATTTAAGTTTTTGTTTTCAACATTCATCACAGGTAACTTAAACTCAATTTTTATTCAAACAGTTGAGAGTATTTGTCTCCTAAGCAGACTCTTCAGTATCATTGTGACTTCAGCGCTGTGTGCGTGTGTGTATTTATGTATTATATTAAGTAAAATAAAAGTGTTCATTGTTCATTCAGTATTGTTGCAATTGTCATTATTTCAAAAATGTGTGTGTGTGTATGATATATATATATATATATATATTTATACCGATTAATCGGTATCGGCTTTTTTTGTCCTCCAATAATCGGTATCGGTATCGGCATTGAAAAATCATAATCGGTCAACCGCTACACTAAATACAAAATAACAAAGTGAATAAACGATAACCGAAACAGTCCTGTAAGGTGCAGCAACACAAAACAGAAAAYAACTACCCACAAAACACAGGTGGGAAAAGGCTACCTAAGTATGGTTCTCAATCAGAGACAACGATAGACAGCTGCCTCTGATTGAGAACCACACCCGGCCAAACACATAGAAATAGAAAACATAGAACACAAACATAGAATGCCCACCCCAACTCACGCCCTGACCAAACCAAAATAGAGACATAACAAAGGAACTAAGGTCAGGGCGTGACAATCACAATTAGGATCTGGCAAAAAAAATACTTGAATCAGCTATCGAACCCATTGACCTCTATGGTTGTGAGGTCTGGGGTCCGCTCGCCAACCAAGAATTTGCCAAATGGAACAAACACCAAATTGAATCTCTGCATGTGGAATTCTGCAAAAAAAACATCCTCTGTGTACAACGTAAAATCCCAAACAAGGAATGCAGAGCAGAATTAGGACTATACCGGTTAGTTTTCAAAATCCAGAAAAGAGCCGTTCAATTCTACAACCACTGTGACTGACACAAAATGAAGCATTTTATTTTATTTTTTATTTATTTTTAAACAAAAAAATGTTTTATTGAATATCCGAAACATACAATATTGTTGCAGTGAAGCTGCTCGACAACTACATCACACCAGTCATCCAACAGACTCCCATTCAGAGAGACACACAGAAGCATCCAGGGTCAATGCCCTGCTCAAGGGCACGTTGACCGATCGACCACCAGGCCAAAAAACGTGAACCTGATCCCTCCAAGATCCCCCCCATAGTTCCCCAATAGCTGTCCCTCAACCATTCGAGACCCCTCCCACAGTCCCCCCCCAAGAGCATTCCCCACCCCCATGAACCCCCCAATGCACCAACAACCAAGAGATGAACCCCCACCCCCATGAACCCCCAACTGCACCAACAACCAAGAGTAAAACTAAAGAGAAAAACGAAAAAGACAGAAGAAAACAGCAAACAACAATGCAAAACAATATATATTTAAACAGAGGACATCAAGGACAACTGAAATCATAACAGCAATGCCACTGTATTGTTTGTGTGCACGTCTGGCACTATTACATGTATGTGTGTGTTCCTGTATGTGTTTATTTGAATGAGAGTGTGTGTATATGCATGTGTACAAAACCTGCACGGCATCAGCCTCAGGCAAACTGGCATTAGTTGTAAAAACACCTCGGTGTCATTCAACTGACCTTTTATTATGTTTTATTTTGACTTTTTAAAAAACTTTTATTTTTGACCATACTCTTATATGTCTACTCACCTATCATTGCCTGACACAGACTTCCACCCACTTGTTACTAAACTGCACGATCTGAACACTCGTCAAATAGATCGACGACTACGTCTAGATCCATAGCTTTTCTAGGTCAATTATATTAGATCAATGCTATGCATTTTCAGCCATTCCTGAACCTGAGACCAGAAACAGGCTACTGGAGGGCAATACCAAAATAAATGTCTATTGATTCTGTATTCTCACAACGAAATCTGCAGAGCTGCGATGATTTTATGCCCCAAATATTCAACATTTTTGTTGGTGGCGAGAATTTTATATAATAATTTTAACTGAAAAGCATGATGACCAGGCTCTAAAAGTATAGTGATGACCAGGCTCTAATGGTCTAGCGGCTCTAATAGTATAGCGATGACCAGGCTCTAATAGTCTAGCGATGACAGGCTCTAATAGTATAGTGATGACAGGCTCTAATAGTCTAGTGATGACAGGCTCTAATAGTATAGTGATGACCAGGCTCTAATGTCTAGTGATGACAGGCTCTAATAGTCTAGTGATGCACTTAGTATAGGATGACCAGGCTCTAATAGTATGTGATGACCAGGCCTCTTAATTCTAGTGATGACCAGGCTCTAATAGTCTAGTTGACCAGGCTCTAATAGTCTATACGTAAGGTATAGAACCAGGCTCTAATAGTTAGTGATGCAGGCTTATAGTCTAGTGATGACAGGCTCTAATGGTATAGTGATGACCAGGCTCTAATGGTAGTGATGACCAGGCTCTAATAGTGTAGTGATGACCAGGTCTAATGGTCTAGTGATGTCAGGCTTAATGGTCAGTGATACCAGGCTTAATAGTCTAGTGATGACCAGGCTCTAATAGTCTAGTGATGACCAGGCTCTTAATGTCTAGTGATGACCAGGCTCTAATAGTCTAGTGATGACCAGGCTTATATAGTTAGTTGATGACCAGGCTCTAATATCTAGTGATGACTCAGGCTCTAATGGTTAGTGATGACCAGGCTCTAATAGTCTAGTTATGACCGGCTTAATGGTCTATATCGACGGCTCTAATAGTCTAGTGCATGACCAGGCTCTAATAGTCTAGTGATGACCAGCTCTAATGGTCTAGTGATGACCAGGCTCTATATGTATAGTGATGACCAGGCTCTAATGGTCTATGTGATGACCAGGCTCTAATAGTCTAGTGATGACCAGGCTTTAATAGTCTAGTGATGACCAGGCTCTAATAGCTCTGTGATGACCAGGCTCTAATGGTATAGTGATGACCAGGCTCTAATAGTCTAGTGATGACCAGGCTCTAATGGTCTAGTGATGACCAGGCTCTAATAGTCTAGTGATGACCAGGCTCTAATAGTTCTAGTGATGACCAGGCTCTAATGGTCTAGTGATGACCAGGCTCTAATGGTATAGTGATGACCAGGCTCTAATGGTATAGTGATGACCAGGCTCTAATGGTATAGTGATGACCAGCTCTAATGGTATAGTGATGACCAGGCTCTAATGGTATATGTGATGACCAGGCTCTAATAGTCTAGTGATGACAGGCTCTAATGGTCTAGTGATGACCAGGCTCTAATGGTATGTGATGACCAGGCTCTAATAGTCTAGTGATGACCAGGCTCTAATGGTATAGTGATGACCAGGCTCTAATAGTCTAGTGATGACCAGGCTCTAATGTATAGTGATGACCAGGCTTAATAGTCTAGTGATACCAGCTCTAATAGTCTAGTGATGACCAGGCTCTAATAGTATAGTGATGACCAGGCTCTAATGGTATAGTGATGACCAGGCTCTAATAGTATAGTGATGACCAGGCTCTAATAGTCTAGTGGTGACCAGGCTCTAATAGTTAGTGATGACCAGGCTCTAATGGTATAGTGATGACCAGGCTCTAATGGTATAGTGATGACCAGGCTCTAATAGTCTAGTGATGACCAGGCTTTAATGGTATAGTGATGACCAGGCTCTAATGGTTATAGTGATGACAGGCTCTAATAGTCTAGTGATGACCAGGCTCTAATAGTCTAGTGATGACCAGGCCTAATAGTCTACATGGTTAAAAATGTCTGAATATTACAGTCTATTTGGATATATTCCCTAACTCTGTTGTTTCAGTCAGTCAGTCAGTTCCTGTGTCTGTGTCTGAGTCTGTGTCTGAGTCTGTGTCTGTGTCTGTGTCTGTGCCTGTGCGTGTGCGTGTGTAAAGGTGCCGGGCCCTCGATATGTTTCTGTGTTGTAATGGGTTGGCTGCCGACATACACGCTCTCTTCCACACACACACACACACACACACACACACACACACACACACACACACACACACACACACACACACACACACACACACACACACACACACACACACACACACAGACACACACAGACACACACAAGACACACACAGACACACACACGACACACACAGACACACACAAGAACACACCACAGACACACGCCACAGACAACACCACACACACACACACACACAGACACACAACACAGACACACAGACACACACACACACACACACAGACACCACACAGACACACACAGACACACACAGACACAGCACACAGCACACACAGACACACAGACTACACAGACACACACACACACACACACACAGACACACACAGACACACACACACACACTCCTGTCAGAGAGGGAGATCCTAGCATTTTTGGGTGTGAGCCAGGCTGGAATGCCACCTGCTCTACTTTCCTGCATTTCCTGTCCTCCTGCCAAAAACATACGCAATCTTATTTTAAAATGTTGTTTTTTCTCTCTCTCTCTCTCTCTCTCTCGCTCTTCTCTTAGCTCGATCTTAAATGTACAATGTTTTATTTTTTTCCACTCTGTTTTACATACTCTATTTTCTACTCTGTTTTACAGTGCTACTCTATTTTCTACTCTGTTTTACAGTCCTACTCTATTTACTACTCTGTTTTACAGTTCTACTCTATTTTCTACTCTGTTTTAAAGTCCTACTCTATTTACTACTCTGTTTTACAGTCCTACTCTATTTACTACTCTGTTTTACAGTCCTACTCTATTTTCTTTATGAGAGAAAGACAATAAGGAATTGTTCTATATTTTAATTTTCTCAAGACTTTGAATGAATACATTTAATAGGGTGCCATTGTTATTATATTCCATTTATTCCATTGGTCCACAGAAATGCATTGCCAGAAGCAGCATCTTAGTGTCTGACTACATCCGTCAACAAACTGACGTGTACATCGCGATGATTTAGTAGTTACAGTAAATATCAACACGCCTCGGTATCCTCCTTCTCTAGTAACCTCAGTCTCTATATTGAACCTCACACGCCGCATCTCGTTCCCATTTACAAACATGTAGTTTAAAGTTGCTGCCTCCCTTTAGTTGCCTTTTAAATGTGACATTTGTTTTGCAACTCTGAACACACACAGCAGTCTGTCTCCAGCACGTCTGCTCAGCGACCATAAGCATCCTTTTATTGTGCCATGACCGACTACAAATGACCTGGCTCTACAACAGCACATCACGAAAAATATAGCTCTCAACTGGAGTCAAATAGAGACTAGTCTTTCCTTGACAATAAACTAGTCTTTCCTTGACAATAAACTAGTCTTTCCTTGACAATAAACTAGTCTTTCCTTGACAATAAACTAGTCTGATCAATACTACATACACTAGTGTTACTGATCAATACTACATACACTAGTGTTACTGATCAATACTATATACACTAGTGTTACTGATCAATACTATATACACTAGTGTTACTGATCAATACTATTACACTAGTGTTACTGATCAATACTACATACACTAGTGACTGATCAATACTACAACACTAGTGTTACTGATCAATACTATATACACTAGTGTTACTGATCAATACTACATACACTAGTGTTACTGATCAATACTATATACACTAGTGTTACTGATCAATACTACATACACTAGTGTTACTGATCAATACTACATACACTATGTACTGTCATACTACATACCTAGTGTTACTGATCAATACTACATACACTAGTGTTACTGATCAATCTACATACACCTAGTGTTACTGATCAATACTACATACACTAGTGTTACTGATCAATACTACATACACTAGTGTTACTGATCAATACTACATACACTAGTGTTACTGATCAATACTATATACACTAGTGTTACTGATAAAATACTATATACACTAGTGTTACTGATCAATACTATATACACTAGTGTTCTGATCAATACTACATACACTAGTGTTACTGATCAATACTACATACACTAGTGTTACTGATCAATACTACATACACTAGTGTTACTGATCAATACTACATACACTAGTGTTCTGATCAATACTACATATCACTAGTGTTACTGATCAATACTATATACACTAGTGTTACTGATCAATACTATATACACTAGTGTTACTGATCAATACTACATACACTAGTGTTACTGATCAATACTACATACACTAGTGTTACTGATCAATACACATACACTAGTGTTACTGATCAATACTATATACACTAGTGTTACTGATCAATACTACATACACTAGTGTTACTGATCAATACCACATACACTAGTGTTACTGATCAATACTATATACACTAGGTTACTGATCAATACTACATACACTAGTGTCACTGATGATCAATAGTATATACACTAGTGTTACTGATCAATACCACCATACACTAGTGTTACTGATCAATACACCAATACACTAGTGTTACTGATCAATACCACATACACTAGTGTTACTGATCAATACTATATACACTAGTGTTACTGATCAATACTACATACACTAGTGTCACTGATGATCAATAGTATATACACTAGTGTCACTGATGATCAATACCACATACACTAGTGTTACTGATCAATACCACATACACTAGTGTCACTGATGATCAATAGTATATACACTAGTGTTACTGATCAATACCACATACACTAGTGTTACTGATCAAACTATATACACTAGTATACACTAGTGTTACTGATGATCAATACCACATACACTAGTGTTACTGATCAATACTATATACACTAGTATACACTAGTGTTACTGATCAATATTACATACACTAGTGTTTACTGATCAATACTACATACACTAGTGTTACTGATCAATACCACATACACTAGTGTTACTGATCAATACCACATACACTCGTGTTACTGATCAATACTATATACACTAGTGTTACTGATCAATACCACATACACTAGTGTCATGGATCAATACTATATACACTAGTGTTACTGATCAATACCACATACACTAGTGTTATGATAATACTATTAACTGTGTTACTGATCAATACTATATACACTAGTGTTACTGATCAATACCACATACACTAGTGTTACTGATCAATACTATATACACTAGTGTTACCGATGATCAATACTACATACACTAGTGTTACCGATGATCAATACTACATACACTAGTGTTACCGATGATCAATACTATATACACTAGTGTTACTGATGATCAATACTATATACACTAGTGTTACTGATCAATACTACATACACTAGTGTTACTGATCAATACTACATACACTAGTGTCACTGATCAATACTATATACACTAGTGTTACTGATCAATACTATATACACTAGTGTTACTGATCAATACTATATACACTAGTGTCACTGATCAATACTACATTCACTAATGTCACTGATTAATACATTATACACTAGTGTTACTGATCAATACTATATACACTAGTGTTACTGATCAATACTATATACACTAGTGTTACTGATCAATACTACATACACTAGTGTTACTGATCAATACCACATACACTAGTGTTACTAATCAATACTATATACACTAGTGTTACTGATCATACTATATACACTAGTGTTACTGATCAATACTCCATACACTAGTGTTACTGATCAATACTACAATACTACATGTGTGTTAATGAGTGGGTTCAACAGATTTGTACCTTGTCAGCTCGGGGATTTGATCTTGCAACCTTTTGGTACTAGTCCAACGCTCTAACCACTAGGCTACGCTGCCGCCCAGTTGGTAAGACCATCTGCTAAATAACTAAAATGTCAAATGTACATGTTTCACATACAGATCTCATATCTATTGAATGATTTGTTATTTATTTATTAATGTTTGTAACTTGTTACATTAGAGTGTGTAAAACCTAGCAGTACTACTGATTTATCTGAGAGTGAGGTGGATATATATTATTACTGTGTAAAACCTAGCAGTACTACTGATTTATCTGAGAGGAGGAGGATATATATTATTACTGTGTAAAACCTAGCAGTACTAACTGATTTATCTGAGGGAGGAGGATATATATTATTACTGTGTAAAACCTAGCAGTACTACTGATTTATCTGAGAGTGAGGAGGATATATATTATTACTGTGTAAAACCTAGCAGTACTACTGATGTATCTGAGAGTGAGGAGGATATATATTATTACTGTGTAAAACCTAGCAGTACTACTGATTTATCTGAGAGTGAGGAAGATATATATTATTACTGTGTAAAACCTAGCAGTACTACTGATTTATCTGAGAGTGAGGTGGATATATATTATTACTGTGTAAAACCTAGCAGTACTACTGATTTATCTGAGAGGGAGGAGGATATATATTATTACTGTGTAAAACCTAGCAGTACTACTGATTTATCTGAGAGTGAGGTGGATATATATTATTACTGTGTAAAACCTAGCATTACTACTGATTTATCTGAGAGTGAGGAGGATATATATTATTACTGTGTAAAACCTAGCAGTACTACTTATTTA
>NW_019942770.1:476607-488591 GCF_002910315.2 Salvelinus sp. IW2-2015 | reverse complement strand
TACCTAAGTTTTCCTGACAATAAAACTAGCTCTTTTTCCTTGACAAATCAAACTTCTTCTACACAGTCTTTCCTGACAATAAACTAAGTCTTTTCTACACTAGTTTTGACAAAACTATTTTACATAAACTAGTCTTTCTCTAACAGTCTTTCTGAAATAAACTAGTTTTCTTACAATAGATTTGTTTTTCCTTGACAATAGATGTGTTTTTCCTTGACAGTACAGACTAGTTTTAGCCTCACATACAGCTTATAGTGTTGCTGTTTTCTAGAACATACACACTAGTGTTACTGATCAAATACTACATAACAACTAGTGTTACTGATCAATACTACATACACTAGTGTTACTGATCAATACACATACACTAGTGTTACTGATCAATACTACATACACTAGTGTTACTGATCAATACTACATACACTAGTGTTACTGATCAATACTACATACACTAGTGTTACTGATCAATACTACATATACAACTAGTGTTACTGATCAATATACAATACACTAGTGTTACTGATCAATACTAATATACACTAGTGTTACTGATCAATACTAAACATTACACTAGTGTTTACTGATCAATACTAACATACACTAGTGTTACTGATCAATACTAACATACACTAGTGTTACTGATCAATACTACAATACACTAGTGTTATTACTGATCAATACACATACTAACTAGTAGTGTTACTGATCAATACTACTACATACAACTAGTGTTACTGATCAATACTACATACACTAGTGTGTACTGATCAATACTACTACATACACTACACTAGTGTTACTGATCAATACTACATACACTAGTGTTACTGATCAATACTATATACACTAGTGTTACTGTATCAAATACTACATACACTAGTGTTACTTCTGAGAGGGAGGAGGATATATATTATTACTGTGTAAAACCTCTAATCCTCTAGAGACTCTACAGATGTAGGATCTTAATTTGAGCCAGTTTGCTACAGAAGGAAAATAATCCTGCAGAAAAAAGAAAAAAAAGTGAATCCCTATGTGGATTATAGCTCATGGACATTTTTGTAATGGTTCATAAATTTTTTCGTTAGGGAAAATCAAGTCTGAAATTTCAAAGTGGAAATTACAAACTTTTGAAGCTTTTCTAAAACTCAAATACAATGTTTGCATTTCCTGTGGAAATTAAGATCTTACGTCTGTATAGTCAAACATAAGTTTCAATTGTGTTTTGGGATTTAGTAAAAGCTTAATTCTAGGCTGATTTAGTAAGGAGGTTGGGTTGTTATCAACAGGGTTAGTACAGTCAGTTGAGTAAAAGTTTCATATCAAAGGTATTACTTATTAGTCAGCTTTACCTGTTTGAATTGCTCGTCGTAAGTCCATTCGTGTTGCTGAGACTGTGGTGCCTTCCCGCCCGGTGTCTCTGACTGCCGGGGCGCAGCGAAAGACGGAGGGCTTCTGGACATGAGATGTACAAGGGTGTCTTTTGGCGAGTCTCCCGCCCCGGGGTGCATGGGGTGGCGGGGCTGGTAGTGGCTTAGAGACCCCTCCATGTCCTCCTCATCGTCCACAATTCCCTCGTTGTCCATGTCATCTCCATCCAGATCCCGGTCGTGATCATCCATACCTCGGTCCATGCCCTCTGGATCATCGTCCATATCGGAGTAGTCGGCTTTGGCCGTGTGCCTGTGAGCGTCAAGACTGTGAGGGAGAGCCAGTTCCCGTTCAGCGGAGCTCGCCAACCCGAGAGAAGATTTCGCTATTCCCGCAGCGAAAGCGCCCCGGACCGCTGCCTGGTAGTGGCGGAAGGCCAGGGCTTGTTGGTGGATCTGGGACTCGACCATGGAGCGGAGGTCTTTCTCTTTCTCGGCCTGACGGAGCTTCTCTTCTAGCGCCAGGCGGGCAGCCTGCTGTCTTTGGAGGTTTTCCATGACCGCCTCTAGCTTCATGCCTCCGCCGTTGGGCTGGTGGGACTGTGAGTGTGAGCCGGGGAAGTGGCTGTGTGTCGAGGCAGAGGAGACGAGCAGGGGGAGGTTGCAGGCCGAGGAGAACGCTGCTTGCTGTGGAGGGCGTAGGAGTAAGAATAACCACTCAAAATGAAAACTATTGTAAGCATAAACTGTTAAGAAATAACTTTGTAATAAAGTGGAACAACAGCATGGCCATGCGTATTATGCTGATTTGGCCGCTGGAGTCGATATATCCTAAAACGTGGTTTCTAACGTGTTAAAAGTGCCACATAAATATACTACAATGTAAACTACTGTATTTCGTAAATGAACGTGGGTAACAAAGTAACGTGTTGTGCTGTATAATGCTGATGTCGCTATAATTGGCTAGTGTGTACTGTGACAAAATAAACATTTACATTCAACCACTGGTACTATTTCTCTATAACGCATCCGAAACTTTCGTGTCAAATCTATTGAAAATTTTCAAATTAAATGTTGTGTAAAAAAAAAGTTACTTTACTGTAAATGTGATTCAAACATATACATACTCTATTAACAACAACCAATCAAAAATCATTTTAACGTGGTTAGCGAAGGAACAAAATGTGATGCTTACCAAAGCAGATTTAGTTGCTAAACTGGTGTTATCAACCATGCTTCGGTAGTCAGATCAGACCGAAATATCAAACCGTTCACAAAGTATCTCCTTTCAATGTTAGATGTGGAAGTATTCCTGAATGCTGATTGAACATCGGGATCCGTGTCTCGATTGAAGCAAACAGAATAATGTTTATAAATGTAGTCGCAGTGATCGAGTCTATAAACCCTGAAGTTTTTTGGCAAGAAGTGGCAACTGTAATCAGAATGACCTCTCCAGGCGAAGGATCAGCCCTGTAGTCAGAATGACCTCTTCAGGCGAAGGATCGGCCCTTCTGCTCCCATTTGCTAACAACACGTCAATACAGTGATATACGGAGGGCAGGGTCTACTGACGACCTAGGAAATACACTGTAACAACCGCAGAGAACCGACGGATCCCACATCGCCAAGTGTTGGAAACCATCCAAAAGGGGTCTGTTAATAGGTTACACGTTCTGTAATCTATAAATACATGTTGTTATTCATTAGGCTATTTAGCCTGGACCCTGTCCTACATACACTGCCCTAGTCGTTTCACACAACCCCTGGGCCTACTACGTAGGCTATGTACTGTTGTCTTTTTTTTTTCTCGACATAAATACATTTAGGGGTTGTTGTTTTTTTGTGTAACGTAAAAGTTTTAATTCCGTTAAAGAACAAGCAAATAGGTCTACGTGCTTACGTCAGAGCGGGGAAACTGTTTCGCGTTCCATTGCAGGTCATGGCTAGAAGGGGTCCAGCTTTTGTCAAATTAACGTCAAACGTTTTTTTTATTTGAAATGCATTTTAGCTAACCATTTTCCTAACCTTAACCTAATTCTCCTAACCTGCTACATTAATTCTCCTAAACTGCCTTGTAAGTTATCCTAACCTGCTACGAAAAGTCAAATCTGACGTTAATTTGACAAAAGCTGGATACCTTCTAGCCATTCCCTCCATTGTCAGTGGCAGAATGTTTTTAACATTTCATTCAACTCAATTCCCATCTAAATGTATGAATGTTGACAGATTACACCTCTCAAAAGTGATCCCATTCCATATGGTAAATTAATTGACACAAAAGCCTACAACCCAGAACCAGAGGACATAGGCCTAGCGAAGCCTACTACTCAGAACCAGAAGACATAGGCCTAGCGAAGCCTACTACTCAGAACCAGAGGACATAGGCCTAGCGAAGCCTACTACCCAGAACCAAGCGACATTCGGACTAGCGAAGCCTAACAAACCCAGAACCAGAGGACATAGCCTAGCGAAGCCTACAACCTAGAACCAGAGACATAGGCCTAGCGAAGCTTACAACTAGAACCAGAAGACATAGCCTAGCGAAGCCTACACCCAGAAACAAGAGGACATAGCCTAGCGAAGCGTACTACCCAGAACACAGAGGACATAGAGCCTTAGCGACAGACCGTACTACTCATTAACCAGAGACATCAGGCCTACGCGAAGCGTACTATCAGAACCAAGGGACAAGGCCTAGCGAAGCACTACTACTCAGAAACCAGAGAACATAGGCCAGCGAAGCGTACTACTCAGAACCAGAAGGACATAGCCTAGCGAAGCCACTAATCAGAACCAGAGGACATAGGCTAGCGAAGCCTACAACCCAGAACCGGAGGACATAGCCTAGCGCAAGCCCGTACAACCCAGAACCAGAGGACATAGGCCTAGCGAAGCCTACAACCAGAACCATGAGGACATAGGCCTAGCGATAGGCCTACAACCCAGAACCAGAAGACATAGGCCTAGCGAAGCCTACAACCCAGAACCAGAGGACATAGGCCTAGCGAAGCCTACAACCAGAAACCAGAGGACATAGGCCTAGCGAGCCTACAACCCAGAACCAAGAGACATAGCCTAGCGAAGCCTACAACCGCAGAACCAGAGGACATAGGCCTAGCGAAAGCCTACAACCGACCAGAACGGCCAGCGAAGCCTACACCCAACCAGAGGACATAGGCCTAGCGAAGCCTACAACCTAGAACCAATACAGACATAGGCCTAGCGAAGCCTACTACCCAGAACCAGAGAACATAGGCTAGCCGAAGCCTACTACCAGAACCAGAGAGACATAGGCCTAAGCGAAGCCTACAACCCAGAACCAGAGGACATAGGCCTAGCGAAGCCTACTACCTAGAACCAAAAGACATAGGCCTAGCGAAGCCTACTACCCAGAACTAGAGGACATAGGCCTAGCTAAGCGTACCTAAGGGCATCATAAACACAAACTGCACCAGGAAAAGAAAGCTGTGAGTGTTTACAACGACTCGCTTCATCTGCTTGATGAGCTGCTTGTTGTCACTTGTTTCCATTCAATACATGAGGTTGACATCACCTATCGCAGCAGACCAGAAAACACTGACGTTCTGTAGTAGAATAAAGGTTCGTGTGAAAGTAATGAATACAGTGAAGTCATTTTAACACCTTTTGTATTTCTGTACTCTGAATCATAGACTGTAAAACATATGGTCTCTAAATATACCTGTGCTGATGTACATCAACTCCAAAGGAAACACTTATAATTCTAGTGACTTTGTGTTTTTCTAGTATAATGCATTTGTTGAGCTGTATCTGTCATGTGTCAATTGTGCTGTTATGTGTTTACTATCTAATCCAAAATGCCACAAACTAAGTTTCCTCTGGGAAAATTAAAGCTATTCTCTTCTGTTCTGTTCTGTTCTATTCTCTTTTGTTCTATTCTCTTCTATTCTATTCTCTTCTGTTCTCTTCTGTTCTCTTCTGTCCTCTTCTATTCTCTTCTGTCCTCTTCTATTCTCTTCTGTTCTGTTCTGTTCTGTTCTATTCTGTTCTGTTCTCTTCTATTCTGTTTCATTCTGTTCGGTTCTATTCTCTTTTGTTCTATTCTGTTCTGTTCTGTTCTCTTCTGTTCTATTCTGTTCTCTTTTATTCTCTTTTGTTCTATTCTGTTCTGTTCTGTTCTCTTCTGTTCTATTCTGTTCTGTTCTATTCTCTTTTGTTCTATTCTGTTCTGTTCTGTTCTATTCTGTTCTCTTTTATTCTCTTTTGTTCTATTCTGTTCTGTTCTNTTCTGTTCTATTCTCTTTTATTCTCTTTTATTCTCTTTTGTTCTCTTCTGTTCTGTTCTCTTCTGTTCTCTTTTATTCTCTTTTTTTCTATTCTATTCTGTTCTCTTCTATTCTGTTCTCTTCTGTTCTGTTCTCTTCTATTCTGTTTTATTCTGTTCGGTTCTATTCTCTTTTGTTCTATTCTGTTCTCTTTTATTCTCTTTTATTCTCTTTTGTTCTATTCTGTTCTCTTCTATTCTGTTCTCTTCTGTTCTATTCTATTCTGTTCTCTTCTGTTCTCTTCTGTTCTCTTATATTCTCTTCTGTTCTGTTCTCTTCTATTCTGTTCTCTTCTGTTCTATTCTGCTCTCTTCTGTTCTATTCTATTCTCTTCTGTTCTATTCTGTTCTATTCTGTGCTGTTCTCTTCTGTTCTCTTCTATTCTCTTCTGTTCTCTTCTGTTCTATTCTGTTCTCTTCTGTTCTCTTCTATTCTCTTCTATTCTCTTCTCTTTTGTTCTCTTCTATTCTGTTCTCTTCTATTCTCTTCTCTTTTGTTCTCTTCTATTTTCTTCTGTTCTCTTCTGTTCTATTCTACAGGCTCGAGTTGGATGCTTTGTGTTTACTGTAGTTATATAATATTGACTTTGCGGAAATTCCTCTGTATTCTGTCCATATATTTGTCTATTGCTGGCAGCACCATTTCACAGAGTCAATTCTGGGTATGGGTAAATGTACTTGGTGAATAAAAGTGATGATGAAGTGGAGATGCTAATAATACTCTGTTTGGTCCTGGATGACTGTGTGCCATTATCTCATCACGATGACCTCATGTGAAACATAACTCCTCTTTTTGTTTTGTCCCCTGGTTACCGTTACCGACCCCTGGTTACCGGCCCCACGTCCATCTAGGACAGAGAGAGACAAAGGGATACTTCTATGACTAAATATATGACTTTTAATCTAAAGGGAAGACGGTTTGTTCATTGTAAGGAGAACATCAACGGTATGAACTGAAGTGTGATCAAAATATAAATTATTCACATAGAAATGACTGTAAATGTCCAACTATTTTTAAACAAAGTAGGTTGAATATTGAATGTCATTAAGAGATTGAATATATTTGACATGTTCTCTGTTCTCAGCATTATACTGTGATGTAAAGTCCTCTATTTTTTTCTCTATTGAAGCAGATAGCAGGTAACAGGTAATAGATAGCAGGTAGCAGGTAATAGGTAGCAGGTAGCAGATAGCAGGTAGCAGTTAGCAGGTAATAGGTAGCAGATAGCAGGTAGCAGATAATAGGTAGCAGGTAATAGGTAGCAGGTAGCAGTTAGCAGGTAATAGGTAGCAGATAGCAGGTAGCAGATAATAGGTAGCAGGTAGCAGGTAATAGGTAGCAGATAGCAGGTAGAAGATAATAGGTAGCAGATAGCAGGTAGCAGGTAACAGGTAGCAGGTAATAGGTAGCAGTTAGCAGGTAATAGGTAGCAGATAGCAGGTAGAAGATAATAGGTAGCAGGTAACAGGTAGCAGGTAATAGATAGCAGGTAGCAGTTAGCAGGTAATAGGTTGCAGATAGCAGGTAGAAAGTAATACGTAACAGGTAGGGGGTAATACGTAGCAGGTAGCAGGTAATAGGTTGCAGATGGCAGGTAATAGGTAGCAGGTAGCAGGTAATAGGTAGCAGATAGCAGGTAATAGGTAGCAGGTAGCGGTTAGCAGGTAATAGGTAGCAGGTAGCAGATGTCTTGTGTTTCCAACAGAGCATTAGATTCCTTCTGTTAGGCCCAACAACAGGTTCTAGTCCATCTAATGAATAAGCTAAAGTTGTCATTGAAATTGTATTCTATTGCGCAATAAAACATTTCACTTCATGTGTTTCACAGTATAATAAATAATACACCAAATGGAATTCATTGATATTCAAATAGCAAGTTGCAATTTCAGTGTTTTAGAAGAGCATGTCTTTGTTTAGTATTGTCTTGAAAGACACCACTCTCATTCATAACTGTAACTAAACTTCTACAAATGAGAGATCTTGAACCATAATCATATAACCGCCAGACAAAATGGTGAAGTCATGTTTTTATGAAGCATCGGTATGACATGGTTATCTGTAGATATACAGTATACTATATATCTAGAAGTCTGTGTAGGATATAATTATGCTAACCCCTGTGATTACTCAACATTTACGATAATGACGCCTCAATTATGGTCTGCTGTGATCTTCCAGAGATGATTTGGTTGGAGCAAATGGATCTGACATCATTAACAGCGGAACTGACATCATTAACAGTAGAACTGACATCATTAACGGTGGAACTGACATCAATAACATTGGAACTGACATCATTAACAGTGGAACTGACATCATTAACAGTGGAACTGACATCATTAACGATGGAACTGACATCATTAACAGTGGAACTGACATCATTAACAGTGGAACTGACATCATTACCAGTGGAACTGACATCATTAACAGTGGAACTGACATCATTAACAGTGGAACTGATATCATTAACAGTGGAACTGACTACATTAACATTGGAACTGACATCATTAACAGTGGAACTGACATCATTAACAGTGGAACTGACTTCATTAACGGTGGAACTGACATCATTAACGGTGGAACTGACTACATTAACGGTGGAACTGACATCATTAACGGTGGAACTGAGACCATTAACAGTGGAACTGACATCATTAACGGTGGAACTGACTACATTAACAGTGGACACAAGGCTCAGGCAGCCTAGTGGACACAAGGCTCAGTCAGCTAAGTGGACACAAGGCTCAGTCAGCTAAGTGGACACAAGGCTCAGTCAGCTAAGTGGACACAAGGCTCAGTCGCAAGCTGGTGGCACACAGATCTGACTGTTAACTCTTTGACTTTGACCCCCTTTTGTTCAGGGACAAATTGAATTCAATTTCTGTTAGTCACTATCTGTGGAACTTGTTCAGTTTATGTCTTAGTTGTTGAATCTTGTTACTGTTCATGACAAATTTTACACATGTAGTTTGCTGAAAATACGCGTTGACAGTGAGAGGACGTTTATTTTTTTTTCTGAGTTTATATATCTGTATATTGAATAAATAAGGAGAATAAAACCGTTGAATATCAAAAACACATGTTTGAGTAAAATAAATTGCTATGTAACTTGAGTCCAGTACTGAGTTGAACGTGCAGGGGTCAAGAGGTAGTTGGAGGTAGGGGTAAAGTGAGCTAGGCAACAGGATAGATATAGACAGCTAGCAGCAGCATGTGTTGGATGTGAGAAAGTGTGTGTGTGAAGAGTGGGTTTTGGTGTGCGTGTACGAGTGTCATTGTAGAAATGTGTGAGTATCTCCGCCCGCCCACTACAATCCCCCGTCGTTCGTGGATGAGAGGCCCCTCTGTTTTCCTGTATCCACGATCAACTTCATTTTTTTGCCTGACTTCTGAAGACGTTTAAATTATTTTCAGCCTACGTTTGGTTTCAGAGGTTTTATTTTGAACGTTACATCCACCAGCATGGACTTGTTTATTTCATGCAGGAAAACAACTGCAAAGTTATTCCTCCTCGGTGATTGAGGATGAGATAAACAGCTTTGTGTCCCTAGGCTGCCTGAGCCTTGTGTCCACTTACGCTGACTGAGCTTGGTATCTCTAGCCTGTCATCGTGAGCTTGTGTCCACTAGCTGCCTGAGCTTTGTTCCATTAGGTGCCTGAGCCTTGTGGTCCACTTAAGCTGCTGAGCTTGTGTCAATACGTTGAGCCTTGGTCACTTAGTGCTTGTGTCACATTAGGCTGACTGAGACTTGTGTATTAGCTGCTGAGCCTTGTGTCCATTAGCTGACTGAGCCTGTTGTCCACTTAGCTTGACTGACCTTGTGTCACTAGGCTTGCATGAGTTGTGTCCACTTAGCTGACTGAGCTTGTGTCCACTTAGCTGACTGAGCCTTGGTGTCAGGATGCTCTGAGTTGTAAGCTCGTTGCACAGGCTGCTGAGGCTTGTGTCACTAGGCTTGCTGAGGCTTGTGGTCCACTTAGCTTGACTGAGCTTGTGTCATTGCTGACTGAGCCTTGTGTCACTTAGCTGATGCCTTGTGTCACTAGGCTGAGCTGAGCTTGTGTCCACTAGCTACTGAGCTTGTGTCACTTAAGCTGCTGAGCCTTGTTGTCCATTAGCTGCCTGAGGCTTGTGTCCACTTAGCTGACTGACCTTGTGTCACTAGGCTGACTGAGCTTGTGTCCACTAGGCTGACTGAGCTTTGTTCCACTTAGCTGAATGCCTTGGTGTCACTAGGCTGACTGAGCCTTGTGTCCACTTAGCTGACTGAGCCTTGTGTCCACTAGGCTGACTGAGCCTTGTGTCCACTTAGCTGACTGAGCCTTGTGTCCACTTAGCTGACTGAGCTTGTGTCACTTTAGCTGACTGAGCCTTGTGTCCACTTAGCTGCTGAGCCTTGTGTCCACTTAGCTGCCTGAGGCATTGGAGGGTGTCCCTTAGGCTGACTGAGCCTTGTGTCACTAGGCTGACTGAGCCTTGTGTCCCATAGCTGACTGAGCCTTGTGTCCAACTTAGTGGACTGAGCCTTGTGTCCACTTAGCTGATGAGCCTTGTGTCCTAGCTGCTGGCCTTGTGTCCTAGCTGCTGAGCCTTGGTGTCCATTAGCTGACTGGCTTTGTGTCATTAGCTGACTGAGCCTTGTGTCACTTAGTTGGCTTGTGTCCACTTAGCTGACTGAGGCTTGGTGTCAACTAGGCTGACTGGCTTGGTTCACTAGTGCTGAGCCTTGTGTCCACTTAGTGATGAGCCTTGTGTCACTAGCTGTGTGTCCACTTAGACTGACTAGCTTGTGTCCATTAGCTGACTGAGCCTTGTGTCCACTTAAGCTGATGTAGCCTTGTGTCACTTAGCTGACTGAGCCTTGTGTCCATAGGCTGACTGAGCTTTGGTCAACTTAGCTGACTGAGCCTTGTGTCCACTTACGCTGACTGAGCCTTGTGTCCACTTAGCTGACTGAGCTTGTGTCCACTAGCTGCCTGAGCCTTTGTGTCCACTAGGCTGACTGAGCCTTGTGGTCACTTAGCTGACTGAGCCTTGTGTCCATTAGCTGACTGAGCCTTGTGTCACTTAGCTGACTGAGCTTGTGTCCACTTAGCTGACTGAGCCTTGTGTCCATGGCTGACTGAGCTTGGTCACTTGCTGACTGAGCTTGTGTCCACTTAGCTGACTGAGCCTTGTGTCCACTTAGCTGACTGAGCCTTGTGGTCCACTTAGCTGACTGAGCATTGTGTCCACTAGGTGCTGAGCCTTGTGTCACTTAGCTGACTGCGCCTTGTGTCCACTAGACTGCCTGAGCTTGTGTCCACTTAGCTGACTGAGCCTTGTGTCACTTAGCTGACTGAGCCTTGTGTCCAGTAGACTGCCTGAGCCTTGTGTCCATTTGCTGACTGAGGCTTGTGTCACTTAGCTGACTGAGGCTTGTGTCACTTAGCTGATGAGCCTTGTGTCCACTTAGCTGACTGAGCCTTGTGTCCACTAGGCTGCCTGAGCCTTGTGTCCACTTAGCTGACTGAGCCTTGTGTCCCATTAGCTGACTGAACTTGTGTCACTTAGCTGACTGAGCCTTGTGTCCTTAGCTGCTGTGGCTTGTGTCAACTAGTGACTGAGCCTTGTGTCCACTAGGCTGACTGAGCCTTGTGTCCACTAGCTGAGGCTTGTGTCCACTTAGCTTGCTGAGCCTTGTGTCCATTAGCTGACTGAGCTTGTGTCACTTAGCTGCTGAGGCTTGTGTCACTTAGCTGATGAGGCTTGTGTCCACTAGCTGATGAGCCTTGGTGTCCACTTAGCTGGATGAGCTTGTGTCCACTAGGCTGACTGAGCCTTGGTGTCATTAGCTGACTGAGGCTTGTGTCATAGCGACTGAGCTTGTGTCATTAGCTGACTGAGCGCTTGGTGTACTTGCCACTTAGTGACTGAGCTTTGTGTCCCTATGTGCTGAGGCTTGTGGTCACTTAGCTGAACTGAGCGCTTGTGTCCACTTTAGCTGACTGAGCCTTGGTGTCCACTTAGCTGACTGAGCCTGTGTGTGCACTTAGCTGACTGAGCCTTGTGTCCACTTAGCCTGACTGAGCCTTGTGTCATAGGTGCTGAGCTTGTGTCCCACTGTTATGTAGTCAGTTCCAGCGTTATGATGTCAGTTCCACTGTTTAATGGTCTCAGTTCCACCGTTAATGATGTCAGTTCCACCGTTAATGTAGTAGTTCCACAGTTAATGTATGTCAGTTCCACCGTTAATGAAGTCAGTTCACTGTTAATGATGTCAGTTCCACTGTTAATGATGTAGTTCCAATGTTAATGTAGTCAGTTTCACTG
>NW_019942770.1:469991-476582 GCF_002910315.2 Salvelinus sp. IW2-2015 | reverse complement strand
GAGGCTTGTGTCCACTTAGCTGACTGAGCCTTGTGTCCCACTAGGCTGACTGAGCCTTGTGTCCACTAGCTGACTGAGCTTGTGTCACTTACTGCTGAGCCTTGTCCACTAGCTGACTGAGCCTTGTGTCCACTTAGCTGACTGAGCCTTGTCCACTAGGCTGACTGAGCCTTGTGTCCACTTAGCTGACTGAGCCTTGTGTCACTAGCTGCTGAGCCTTGTGTCCACTTAGCTGACTGAGCCTTGTGTCCACTTAGCTGCCTGAGCCTTTTGTCCACTTAGCTGCCTGAGGTTTGTGTCACTTAGCTGACCTTGAGCCTAGCTGATCCACTTTAGAGCTGACTGAGCCTTGTGTCACTAGGCTGACTAGTAGCCCTTAATGTGTCCACTTAGCTGACTGAGCCTTGTTTGCTACCACTTAGCTGACTGAGCCTTGTGTCCACTTAGCTGCACTGAGCCCTTGTGTCCCACTAGCTTGACTGGCCTTGTGTCCAACTTAGCTGACTGACCTTGTGTCCCTTACTGACTGGCTTGTGTCCACTTAGCTGACTGAGCCTTGTGTCCACTTACTGACTGAGGCTTGTGTCACTAGGCTGACTGAGCTGTGTCCACTAGGCTGACTGCTTGTGTCACTAGCTGACTGAGCCTTGTGTCCACTAGCTGGACTGAGCCTTGTGTCCACTAGCTGACTAGGCTTGTGTCCACTTGCTGACTGAGCCTATGTGTCCACTTAGCTGACTGCAGCCTTGTGTGCCACTTGCTGACTGAGCCTTGTGCCACTTAGCTGACTGAGCCTTGTGTCCACTTAGCTGACTGAGCCTTGTGTCCACTTAGTGACTGAGCCTTGCGTGTCCACTTAGCCTGACTGAGCTCTTGCCTAGCTCGGCTTGTCCACTAGGCTGACTGAGCCTTGTGTCCACTTAGCTGACTGAGCCTTGTGTCCATTAGCTGACCTGAGCCTTGCTGTCCCACTTAGCTGACTGAGCCTTGTGTCCATTATGCTGACCTGAGCCTTGTGTTCACTAGGATGCAGCCTTGTGTCCACTTAGCTGACTGAGCCTTGTGTCCATTGACTGCTGAGCCTTGTGTCCACTTAGCTGACTGAGCACTTTGGTCCACTTAGCTGACTGAGCCTTGTGTCCACTAGGCTGCTGGAGCCTAGTGTCCACTATAGCGTGACTCCTTGTGTCCACTAGGACTGCCGAGCCTTGTGTCCACTGAGCTGACTGAGCCTTGTGTCCACTTAGCTGACTGAGCTTGGTCCATTAGACTGCTGAGCCTTGTGTCCACTTAGCTGACTGAGGCTTGTGTCCACTTAGCTGACTGAGGCTTGTGTCACTTAGCTGACATGAGCCTTGTTGTCCCACTTAGCTGACTGAGCCTTGGTCACTAGGCTGCTGGCTTGTGCCACTTAGTGATGACCTTGTTCCACTAGCCTGACTGAGAACTTGTTCCACTTAGCTGACTGAGCTTGTGTCCACTTAGCTGACTGAGGCTTTTGTGTCACTAGCTGAGTGAGCCTTTGTCACTTAGGCGTGCTGAGCTTTGTGTCCACTAGCTGACTGAGCCTTTGTGTCCCACTGAGCTTGCACTGAGCCTTGTGTCCACTTTAGCTGACTGAGCTTGTGTCCACTTATGCGACTGCAGGCTTTGTGTCCACTTAGCTGACTGAGGGCTTGTGTCCACTAGCTGACTGAGCCTTGTGTCACTTAGCTGACTGAGCCTTGTGCCACCTGTAGCTGACTGAGCCTTGTGTCCACTTAGCTGACTGAGGCTTGTGTCCACTTAGCTGACTGAGCCTTGTGTCCACTTAGCTGACTGAGCCTTGTGTCCACTAGGCTGCCTGAGCCCTTGTGTCCACTTAGCTGACTGAGGCGGTGTCCACTTTAGCTGACTGAGGCTATGTGGTCCACTTAGCTATTAAGTACTGCAGTGCATCTCCTCCTCATGGACTGCACCAGATTTGCCAGTTCTTGCTGTGAGATGTTACCCCACTCTTCCACCAAGGCACCTGCAAGTTCCCGGACCGTTCTGGGGGGAATGGCTCTCACCCTCCGATCCAACAGGTCCCAGACGTGCTCAATGGGATTGAGATCCGGGCTCTTCGCTGGCCATGGCAGAACACTGACATTCCTGTCTTGCAGGAAATCACACACAGAACGAGCAGTATTGCTGGTAGCATTGCCATGCTGGAGGGTCATGTCAGGATAAACCTGCAGGAAGGGTACCACATGAGGGAGGAGGATGTCTTCCCTGTAACGCACAGCGTTGAGATTGCCTGCAATGACAACAAGCTCAGTCCGATGATGCTGTGACACACCGCCCCAGACCTTGACAGACCCTCCACCTCCAAATCAATCCCGCTCCAGAGTACAGGCCTCGGTGTAACGCTCATTCCTTCGGCGATAAAAGCGAATCTGACCATCACCACTGGTGAGACAAAACTGTGACTCGTCAGTGAAGACCACTTTTTGCCAGTCCTGTCTGGTCCAGCGACGGTGGGTTTGTGCCCATAAGTGACGTTGTTGCCGGTGATGTCTGGTGAGGACCTGCCTTACAACAGGCCAACAAGCCCTCAGTCCAGCCTCTCTCAGCCTATTGCGGACAGTCTAAGCACTGATGGAGGAATTGTGCATTCCTAGTATAACTTGGGCAGTCGTTGTTGCCATCTTGTACCGCAGGTGTGATGTTCGGATGTACCGATCCTGTGCAGGTGTTGTTACACGTGGTCTGCCACTGCGAGGACAATCAGCTGTCCGTCCTGTCTCCCTGTAACGCTGTCTTAGGCATCTCACAGTACGGACATTGCAATGTATTGCCCTGGCCACATCTGCAGTCCTCATACCTCCTTGCAGCATGCCAAAGGTACGTTCACGCAAATAAGCAGGGACCCTGGGTATCTTTCTTTTGGTATTTTTCATAGTCAGTAGAAAGTCCTCTTCAGTGTCCTAAGTTTTCATAACTGTGACCTTAACTGCCTACCGTCTGTAAGCTGTTAGTGTCTTAACGACCGTTCCACAGGTGCATGTTCATTAATTGTTTATGATTCATTGAACAAGCATGGGAAACAGTGTTAAAACCCTTTACAATGAAGATCTGTGAAGTTATTTGGATTTTTACAAATTGTCTTTGGAAGACATGGGCCTGAAAAAGAGACGTTTCTTTTTTTGCTGAGTTTATGTACAGTTGAAGTCGGAAGTTTACATACACTTAGGTTGGAGTCTTTAAAACTTGTTTTTCAACCACTCCACAAATTTCTTGTTAACAAACTATAGTTTTGGCAAGTCGGTTAGGACATCTACTCTTAGTGCCATGATCACAGAAGTCATTTTCTCTCAACAAGACTTGTTTATAATCAAGACAGATTATTATCACTTATAATTCACTGTATCACAATTCCAGTGGGTCAGAGTTTACTAATAAACTACCATGATAATGCATCGCGTGATGAGCTTTAAAACTCTCACACCTTGGTAACAATATCATAGAAAAATGATGTCAATGGATTTTAAAAGCTTTCTGAAAATTAAGGCTACCTGACCTATATTGATCATTATCTAATTATATTATCGAGTTCTCAATTAGAGTGTGTACCTGGTAGTGGAACTCTGTAGATTCAAGGCACCTTACCTATCAAACTCAGTGCACTCTTTGCTGCACACATAGAAAATGCTAAAAGAAAATCAAGCCAAGACCTTCACGAATGAAATAACTTGCCGCAAGCGGCATCTACATTTGATTGGTTCATACTTGGGAAGCAATTATACTCAAACGTCCTGATAGGTACCACGCTTCATTCACTGTAGAAAATAATCAGTACGCAAGTATATAACACCCATGGGAACGCAAGCTGCCTCATAACCTCGATCAGGAAGGAGACGTTCTGTCTCCTGGAGATGAGCGTACTTTGGTGCGAAAAGTGCAAATCAATCCCAGAACAACAGCAAAGGACCTTGTGAAGATGCTGGAGGAAACAGGTAACAAGTATCTATATCCACAGTAAAAATGAGTCCTATATCGACATAACCTGAAAGGCCACTCAGCACGAAAGAAGCCACTGCTCCAAAACCGCCTATAAAGCCAGACTACAATTTGACACTGCACATGGGGACAAAGATCGTACTTTTTGGAGAAATGTCCTCTGTCTGATGAAACAAAAATAGAACTGTTTGGCCATAATGACCATCGTTATGTTTGGAGGAAAAAGGGGGAGGCTTGCAAGCCGAAGAACACCATCCCAACCGTGAAGCACGGGGGTGGCAGCATCATGTTGTGGGGATGTTTGCTGCAGGAGGGACTGGTGCACTTCACAAAATGATGGCATCATGAGGCAGGAAAAATATGTGGATATATTGAAGCAACATCTCAAGACATCAGTCAGGAAATTAAAGCTTGGTCGCAATGGGTTTTCCAAATGGACAATGACCTCAAGCATACTTCCAAAGTTGTGGCAAAATGGCTTAAGGACAACAAAGTCAAGGTATTGGAGTGGCCATCACAAAGCCTTGACCTCAATCCTATATAAAATGTGTGGGCAGAACTGAAGTAAGACACTAAAGGAACACCCATAATGATGTCGAAGTAAGGTAGAGCCTTACTAAGACGCCTGACTCAGTTACACCAGCTCTGTCAGGAGGAATGGGTCAAAATTCACCCAACTTACTGTGGGAAGCTTGTGGAAGGCTACCCAAAACGTTTGACCCAAGTTAAACAATTTAAAGGCAATGCTACCAAATACTAATTGAGTGTATGTAAACTTCTGACTCACTGGGAATGTGATGAAAGAAATAAAAGATGAAATAAATCATTTTCTCTACTATTATTCTGACATTTCACATTCTTGAAATAAAGTGGTGATCCTAACTGACCTAAGACAGGGAATTTTTACTAGGATGAAATGTCAGGAGTTGTGAAAAACTGAGTTTAAATGTATTTGGCTAAGGTGTATGTACACTTCTGACTTCAACTGTATATATATGTAATATATATCCTTCACTCCGTGGTCCAACTCATCCCAAACCATCTCAATTGGGTTGAGGTTGGGTGATTGTGGAGGCCAAGTCATCTGATGCAGCACTCCATCACCTTCCTTTTTTCCTTTTTTGGCCAAATAGCCTGGTGGTGCGCAAACCAGATGGGATGGCGCATCGCTGTTGAATGCTGTGGTAGCCATGCTGGTTAAGTGTGCCTTGAATTCTAAATAAATCACCGTCACTGTCACCAGCAAAGCACCAGCAAAGCACCCCCACACCATCACACCACCTCCTCCGTGCTTCACGGTGGGAACCACACATGCAGAGATCTTCCGTTCACCTACTCTGCGTCTCACAAAGACAAAGCGGTTGGAACCAAAAATCTCAAATTAGGACTCATCTGACCAAAGGACAGATTTCCACTGGTCTAAAGTCTATTGCTCGTGTTTCTTGGCCAAAGCAAGTCTCTTCTTATTATTGGTGTCCTTTAGTAGTGGTCTCTTTGCAGCAATTTGACCATGAAGGCCTGATTCACGCAGTCTATGAACAGTTGATGTTGAGATGTGTCTGTTACTTGAACTCTGTGAAGCATTTATTTGGGTTTCTATCTGAGGTGCAGTTAACTCTAATGAACTTGTCCTCTACAGCAGAGGTAACTCTGGGTCTTCCTTTCCTGTGGCGGTCCTCATGAGAGCCAGTTTCATCATAGCACTTGATGGTTTTTGCGACTGCACTTGAAGAAACTTTCAAAGTTCTTGAAATCTTCCAGATTACTTTAAGACATGAAGGTCAGTCAATGTTGAACTGTCGTTTCTCTTTGCTTATTTGAGCTGTTCTTGCCATAATATGGACCTGGTCTTTTATCAAATAGGGCTATCTTCTGTATACCACCCCTGCCTTGTCACAACACAACTGATTGGCTCAAATGCATTAAGAAGGAAAGAAATTCCACAAATGAACTTTTAACAACGCACACCTGTTAATTGAAATGCATTCCAGGTGACTACCTCATGAAGCTGTTTGAGAGAATGCCAAGAGTGTGCAAAGCTGTCATCAAGGCAAAGAGTGTCTACTTTGAAGAGTCTTAAATATAAAATTTATTTTGATTTGTTTAATACTTTTTTGGTTACTACATGATTCCATATGTGTTATTTCATAGTTTTGATGTTTTCACTGTTATTCTACAATGTAGAAAATAGTAAAAATAAAGAAAAACCCTTGAATGAGTAGGTGTGTCCAAACTTTTCACTGGTAATGTATATTTTTATCTTTATCTTTCATTCTGCGTTGTTGGAAAAGTACCCATAAGACCCACTTTGGTTTCCATGAAAGAAACTGGATCATGCAGGGAGTTGTTAGTTGGTTTGGTAGTTGGGTTGGAGTTTTGCCTCTAAATAAAGGTTTTACCTCCCTCTTGTGTTGAAAAGAAGGCACTTCTGGTCCAGGAGCTGGAAAAAAAGAACATCTTGCCATATATTTTGGTAACATAGCCATATATTCTGGTAACATAGCCATATATTCTTGTAACATAGCCATATATTCTGGTAACATAGCCATATATTTTGTAAAATAGCCATATATTCTGGTAACATAGCCATATATTTTTGTAACATAGCCA